>NC_031769.1:44853137-44874370 GCF_001522545.3 Parus major | reverse complement strand
AAAATAAAATAAAATAAAATAAAATAAAATAAAATAAAATAAAATAAAATAAAATAAAATAAAATAAAATAAAATAAAGTTAAATTAAATTTAAAAAAAAAATAATTAAAATACCCAAAGGTGAACCTCAGACTCCCTGGGCAGACATGGAGGGAGAAGGAGGCAGAATCATGCTGCAGCAGCTGAGGGCTGGATAGTCAGAGGGGAAGGCAGGAGCTTGTTCCTGCTCTGGATGGACTGCTGTAGAACACTCACCACAGAGCCCTGCCTCCCTTCATGGTAACTGCTGCTTTTCCCATTTGGCTTCAGCACAGATTTACTCCCCAGCAAGAACCCCTCACAGGTGCCTTGCTCCCGTTCATTCCCAACACAGCAGCTGATTTTTAAGACAGAGTATTTAAAATGACTGCCTCCTGTCCCACAACTCTGGATGGGAGCAGGGCCAGGAAAAGCCTCAGCATCTCTGTTCCCAGTAGGTTGTGTCTCAGGGCTGTGGCACAGGAGTGGAGCTCTGAGAGGCACAACCCAGTGATACACTTGAGCAAAAAGAAAGCCCTCAGCTTTGAGTGATGATAGAGATTTGGGGGGTCACTGCATGAGGTTTTGGCTGGCTGCCCAGTTGGGACAGGAAAAGCTAGAGCATTCCGTGTGAACTGGTAGGGAGTAACAATACCTCATAAGCACTCTTCTCATGAGTGATTCAGATGAAGACATGGGAGAGGCAAAAACGGGTTACGGTAACTTTGATATCAGCAAGTCAAAAGCATAATGGTTGAAGAGATTAATTCACCAAATGTCTTGACAGATTTGCATGGTACCTGGCAACCATGTAAATTGGAGTAACAACAAGAGCCATCCCTAATGCTGAAGAGGCTGGAATCTGCTGGTTGCTGGTGTGGCGTGAGAGATGCCACATGCAGGGCTAGTCCCAGGGCGGGCTGAAATCAGTGGCACGCTTCCTACTGCAGCCTGTGCTGTGCAGCGACTGCAGCCTTGAGTAAACAGAACCGACCAGCCGTGGATCCCCACCAGACTACTACTCTATTTCTTCTTAGTAAATATATAAACCATATAATTACATAAATTTATTACATACATTTAATAACATAAAATATATAAGTGGCACAACAAATAGACTTAAAACTGACCAGCATCTTTCATTAACCAGCTTAATCTTTGAGTGCTTTTTCTTGCTTGCTGCATGCCAGTTGCCAACCTTGGGCTGATGTTTTGCGCAATGGGGTGTGTGTGCATTTTTGTCAAAAAATTTCATCTGGAACTAGCTGCTTAACCCTCTTGAGAACACAGAGGAAGTGTTATCTTCCTCAGCATTAAGAAATCTCCAAACACTAAAGCTGCTCAACCTTGTTCTTTATGGAAAACCCTGGTGCTGGGCTGAGAAGATCCCCTGGGAGAGGGCTGCAAAGGGATGTGTGAGTTGAACACATAGGATAGCTGTGGGAAAGGGCCCTAGGAAACCCATTCTGCCAGCATTTCTTAACTTAGGGACTGCATATCCATCCCATTTCTGGACATCACCAGTGCTGCCAACCTCTGTTGAGGATGCACAGGGAGGATTCACTGACAACAGCTGCCCTGGAATATAGTCTGACCGCGCTGAGCACTCTGCCAAAGACCAGTCTCCACTCAGCAGTGCCCGTCAATTGCACTGCATTTATTCCTGTGCAAACACACCTGTGATAATACCCTGTGATCTGACTGGCACGGTGCCCTGTGCCAAGGAATGCCTCAGAACGAGCCAGTGGCGCACCCATCACCACATCTGAGGGGGCTTGGCCACAGCTCACCTTGCCTGGGCAGCCCTCACCTGCTGCTTTTGTCTTCCAGCCCTGCTTCCCACCCTGGGCACGGAGCTGGGCCCCCACACACCCTGTGGCCAGCTGCCTGCAGGCACCTTGGTTTGCCAGCACAGGAATTAGTGATTTATAGAAGAGCTGAGTATACCTAGAACATGCCTGCTCACAGGACAGAGGCTCAGGCTGCGAGAGGCAGTCCTGTCTGTGCTCGCTCCTGGGCCAGGCCAGAAGCAAACCCAAACCTCAAATGCTGTCAGATTTTCTTTTTTCTTTTTTAATAGAAAAAAAAATCAAGGCAATATTTTGTCTCCTAGTTCAGTCTCAAGCTGTGCCAAGGGAAATATAGGTTGGATGTTAGAAAAAAGTTTTTCACAGAAAGAATAATAAAGTACTGGAATGATCTGCCTGGGGAGGTGGTGGAGTCACCATCCCTGGATGTGTTTACAAAGATTGGATGTGGCACTCGGTGCCATGGTCTAGTTGAGGTATTAGGGCTGGGTTGGACTTGATGATCTTGAAGGTCTCTTCCAACCTAGTCATTCTATGATTCTATGGAATGATTTATTCTTTATAGAGCTCCTTCCTATGCTAACCCACAAGCTCCATTGCATTGCTGCCTGCCTGCCTGGAGAGACGTTCAGAGCTTCAAGTTCAGTGATCAAAGATGGGCATATAAGACCTTGGCACTGGTAAGTATGTGAGGCCTTTTTTCCCCCTTATGATGAGGAGGTGATGGGGTTTAAAAACCTATCAGTATATGGAGCAGGGTATTTACAGTATGTCTGGCTTCAGTGGGAACAAAGGCTGCTCAGAAGGACAGAAGGGAATTGGGATGAGAACTGTAGTTTTTCAAGAGAGAGCATAATTTGTATGCCTGCATTTACTCCTGATTTTTGCTCAGCCCCCAGGCAAACACTCCTGCACATCTCAGATATGTGAGATCGCATCCCAAAGATGCTCATGTCCAAGACTTCCTGGAAAATTTCAGCTCATCCACACTCAGAGTACAGAGGTTTGAAACTGAGGGACTCAGAGTGGTGTCAGAACACCCCTCCCCTCCTGAAAGCTGTGGAGACCTGCTCCCAACTCCACCACCCAGTGCATCTGCTCAGCTACATCCAAGACCCCAGGGGTTTTGGGCATTCTGGGGCTGGACCAGCCGGGCTCGTTCTGGTTCAGCAGCTGCTGCAGGAGTGACCCAGGCACCTTTCAAGGCAGGTGCAGCATGTCCTGACTACAGGGTAGGCAGGACAGCCATGGGGTAGAGCTCAAGCCCAAATAAATCTTCCTTTTGGTTATTTTGAAACTTTCATCAGATGCTATCAGCCATCACTAATGAGCAATAATCTACATGATAAAGTAGCCTGAAAAAAAGCAATTCTTTTAACATTGATGTGGAACAACTTTAAAAGAGCTGCATTTCTTTTCCATTATCACTGACAGAACCAGATGTCTACAGGTTGAAGAACAGTGATGAAAAATGAGCTGAGTCTTGCAGTTAGTTTACCAATCTGTCAAAAACAGAATTTGCACAGCCAGAGCAAACTGATCCCCTGTGAGCAGTGCTGTCACCACAACTTCTCTCAAGGCGTCACCCACGGCAATAAGAAGGGTGAGAACCTCTGGAGCTACCATACTCCCTGCAGGAGACTTGCCAAACTTCACACTTAACATATCATATCAAGCATTAAAACATATCATATAGAGCATTAAAAACTCACCAATGTTGCCGAACATGGTTCTTGTCAGAGTTTCTACTCGAGATGCGTGTGATGCCAGCAGCTTCCAAGCTCCTGAGTAGTCTCTGCCACTTGCTTCTGAGTGTGCAGAAGGAAGACAGGCTGCCCTTTTTATCTGAGGTGTCAGCAGGTCCACTGCCAAGGGGTGGTGTTTCGAGAAAGGAAGTTCCCGTGGAAAAAAAAAAAAAAAAGCCTACAACTCCCTCTGCACATAGTCAGACCCTGAAAAACAGCGAAACTTAAATCCCGACTCACATGGAAGGTGAATTTGCACAATCAGATGACAAGTGGACAGACCCTTCACTGACAAACACTAAAATCACGGGCTAGGTGAGTAACAAGAATTTACCTATGCCCTAATATCCAGGTCACCAGGACTGCAACTCCAGAGATAACTTTACAAGGAAACCCAAAAACATTTAATCCCTAGGAGAACAGATTTCCCCATTAGGACCAGTCTAACATTTTTTTAAGTTAATGAGGTTTTTGTCATCACATTTGGGACAGAAATACTTGGAGCTATGAGCTAAAATCCCATTTACACACATGGGTTGAAAAGCTGAAGGATCCACTGAACCACTGGCCCTGTCCCCATGGGATGAGGTGAACATCAAGGTAGACAGCCCAGAGGGAGCACTGAGTGGGAAAGAGGAGAATCAGGTTATGTCCAGGAGGAGAAGGAAATGTGGTGGAACAGGAGCTATTTGCTGTTTGCCGGCTGCTCTTTGACAGCTATGCCAGAGGTCTCTGCCAGGACACGGTTCAACCCCACAGGCCCCACTGCCACCCTGGTCCTCAGGGCAGCCAAAGATGGAGAGATGAGTCTACACCACAGAGAGGAGAGCTGGTGGTATACAGACTGCCAGTGATATGGGCACAGTGTCCAGAAAGAGAAACAAATGTCCCCAGGCACCCAGAAATGTAGAGGTGGCTCAGCTGTGGGAGCAGCCTCAGCCTCCTGATGCCTCCCTCAACGGCAGCACCCCACCGTTCAGCAAGGTAGAATTCTGCTTGCAAGGCTGCCACGTCTAAATGCAAGTCCTTCCTAAAAAGGATCTCCCTGCGGAAGCCTTCAAAGGCACTGACTTTTCTCCCTTGGTTTAGGTAAGTAGGTATTTCCTTTAGGATGACTGTTTCCCCTGGTGCAAACGAGGAGCTGAGTTAGCAGATGCCACCCTCGAGCATGTCACTGCCTGCTGGCAGGTGTATGTTGGGTGTCTTCACTTGAGGGCACCACAGGGCACCGAGGGTGCAGCACACGTCCATAATGTCACAGGACATCTGCAAGAACACCTGAACCACCAATGTTCTCAGCAAGCATCACTCACCATTCAGCACCAGACAATGCGCTGGCAACTGCATATTCAACTACTGACAAAAACACTGCAGCCCTGATTTACCTTTCTGTGTTGCTTTTATTCCGTGTTTGCTTCCTCCTAGAGGGTGAAAGACGTTTTTGTTTAGAACCAATATGGGATGAAATAAAGTATACACGGAATGTCAGCGCAACAACATAAGCAGTAACCCATGTAATCTGAACATTTATGATGTATCTTACTGATTTTCACTTAACTGCAGCAAAAGTAATCCACATCAGCTAAAGTCACTGACAGTACCTTCTTAATCCAGTCTCAACCTGTTTTGTACATCATTCTATGCTTGGTTGGAGGCACCTTAAAGTGTGTTGACATGATAGTCCTACAGCAAAATTACAGATTTTTGCAAACAGGAAGAGATTTATGTTGGTCACACTTTGCTTCTGAAAAAAAATGTTCTAGATGTATGCTGGCAGGTGAGCAAGGGAAGCAGAGCATGTATTCACCAGGGACAGTCATACTTCCAGTCCTGTGGAGTTTTGCAAAACCTTGATTTCAACAGTGCTCATGTCCTGACCCTCACTTTAAGCCTCAGAGTCTGAGGAAAGATTGTAAAAATTACATGGGTGTGGGTTCTTCCCTGCCATGAACCTACTCCATCTTGGAATGTGGCTGGCCTTTTGTGGGGGTGGGGGTTTGGCCACTGGGGCAGGGTTTCAGTTCTCCTTTTGCTTGGTGCGGCTGCTGATCTAGCTCATTCCTATTATCTTTCTCTACACACTAGTAGTATCTCAATTCAACAAAGCTAAACTTGGCACATGTTGACTCCCAACACACCTGGCTCGTATGAGCTTGCCCTGCCAGGAAAGGCCATTGAATTCTATTACTCTCCAAGAGTTGTTGGTGAGGTCCAAGAAGAGGAATTTCAGCTTGAACTACAGGAATGTTTTTAAAAAATGTGGTTTCAAATTTTTTCATGTTGTCAGCAGGTGATCTCTGTCTTTTTACAGGCAAACCTCCTGTCTTTGCCAGGTAGAGTGGCTGGCTATGGTTCAGCCCCATGGCCTTTTCCTTCTTGTTGAAGCAATAAAAAATACCAGCCCATTTTAATTTCATTTTTACCCCAAACAGTTATAACAGTTAATCACTTCAATCTATCTCATAAAACTATACTCTTTGAATTAACAGCAGCAGGGGATTTTTTTCTTTTTTCCACAGGCAATTTCCTTATTCCCAATAATTTCAGCAATTTACTTCCCAGTTTGCAAAATAGGACAACAGAAGCAGCTAACCTTATCTGCATCTATCTGTTGCAAGGTCACCTTATTAGCTGGCACAAGAAGGTAATAAAATGCAAACAAATATAATAAAATTCCCCAGTGGCTGCTCCTCTATTTACAAGCTTGTCCTTTGTCTCAGGTTTTTGTTTATTTTGTGTATCAAAAATGACAAAACAAGTCAAACTTCCAGAGCATGACCACAGGTATTGATGCCAAGTAGGAAAGACAAATCCTTAGCTTTACACGTTCATTCATTTGCAACCCCATGAGAAGCCGCCTTTTATAACAGCAATTTACTGAACTACATTTTGTATAAACACCTGAGGCTCCAAGTTGCTTTTGTTTTGTCGGGTTTTTTTGTTTTTTTCTATGTCTAGTCAGAGTAACACTCAAAATAAATAACAGATCAAAAGCAGCACAGGTTTCTTTTTCGGTGATCTGGAAAGGTGAACTCATCCTCTCAGCCTTCCCACGGGGTTGCTCTGAGGTGTCAGAGGGTGAGCAGTGCATCCGGCATGGTACACACGGACACAGCCCCTGTCTGGGTCTTGAGGGGCACCACAGGGAGAAGATGTCCTCCACTGACCACAGCAGGGCTGATCCCATGTTCACCTCCCAGTAGGTGTTGAGTCCTGCCTGAATCACGGCCTAAGGAATGATAAGTAGTAAGAAATCTTGGTGGTGTCAAGGACAAAAAAAGCACAAATGGAGAACAGCAGAGGATCTATCTGGTCCATCTCTTCTGAGCTGGATTTGAGGTGCTACGTTGGTCCTGCTCTCACAATTTCATTAAGTTGTACCTCAGTGTTTAGGAATGTCCTAGTATTGAGACACATCACATCCAGACAATGATCCCAATGTTCCAGTGCTGCCGTTACTCTGAAAGGAGCATTGATTTGATCACTTCTCCCTCACATACTTCGACTGTGGACCATGACAGTGGTCTATGCCCACAGGGCATCCCGTGTATCAATGGATGCAGGCAGATTCACTTCTAATCCAACATGAGCCAACTTGTGGTAGGCATTTGGACGTCACAGATTGATGCAAGATGGCCAAGCCCAGATCTTAACTGATTCCAAGTCATCTGGCCCCAGATACCTGGTAATGAGTTTCTCACAGGCAAATACCAAAGAAGTGATTGATGCCTGTATAATTATTATGGAAATTCCACTGTTTCACAGAATTGTGAAATCATAGAATATTCTGAGTTGTAAGGGACCCACAAGGGTCATGGAAGCTCAACTCCTTCATTCCAACTGAGCACTGAAAGAGGATTTTTTGACCTAAGTTAGGGATATAGGTGGCTGGCTGTGGTGGCCAGGCCAGGGTCTGTTGGTTTGACCTGGGATGCCACGACCTTCCCAGAGAGAGGGGTCCGGCAAGAGACAGCCTTAGGGAAGTCTTTGGCAATCCCTGGCCACTGGGTAACCAAGAAGAGGTGCAGCCTGTGGCTACATGTGATCAGCTCAATGATTTCCAACTCAGTGATTTTGGCTTAGCTTCCTAGGTTTTTCCCAGGCCAACTCAGAGTGACGGGAGAGTTGTGTGGCGATTCCACAGAGGTAGCCTTTATTGTCCAGCAGGTCTGTGAAGGGTCCCAGTGACTGCTACCTCCTGAACTGGGCAGAAGCTGGGGTTTTTATGGGGGAAGGCAAGGGTAGTACCAGGGGGGAAAACCAATGGATTACAAAGGATCAGCATAGTCACCAAAGCATGGTAGGATAGCTCACCATGACAGGAGAGGATGGCTTTATCCAGGAGGAATCTCTCCCAGGCAGAGTTTGAGATTAAGCCTTATCACAACTCTTTCAGGGCATCTCCCTCCAGGGGAAAACCTTGGTAGGATCACCTGCCTCCACAACTGGTTTTAGGCATTTACCTGCAGAAGGAAGGAAAACTGTATACCCCTCTGCCCAAACCAGCACCACCCAAGGGCTCTGCTCCTGAAGAAGGCAGAGACTATACCTCCACATACATCAAATATAGACTTATGGCTACTCAGGCAAAACACTCTCCTTGCTCTGAAAGAGAAGTTCTGTGGGCCCAAAACCTGAGGTTTTAGGCCATTGACAAAAGGGAAAGCTGCTTTAAAGCAAGCCAAAATGCTATGATGTTAAAATATTTTTTAAGATCCCTTTCTTGGCTAAGGTGCAAAAGGCAAAACTGCAATATCAGTCTAGATATATGAAGCAACAACATGTGAAGGTTGAACCTGGAATTTCAGTACTATGACTTGACCCTCAGTTCCAGTACAACTGTTGCACTGGAAAATGCCTGAAATATGCATGCTCTAGTGTTGAGATATTATGTATTAGTCTAAAATAACTCAGCATGAGGTACTTCTGCTTCTTGGCAAAATACTTCAGAATTTTGTGCAATATATTACAAAGAGAGATCTCCATCATGTCACCTTTTCTAAAAATATTTGCCCACTTTTTGAACTTGATGAGCCAGCTAGCCTCTGCTGCTTCCTGTAGGCAGGAGTTCCTCAGACAAATGACACACTGCAAGAAGAGGAAGCTCCTCTGGCTTTGACGATTGCTGGCTTCCCTTGTGGTCCCCATCCTCATGGCAGAGGAGACAATTAACAGCTTACTTTCTCCATTATTCCAGCTTACTTTCTCCAGGCAATTCAGGGCCTTCTTGGCCCCTATTACAAAGCATCACTTTCTCTTTTGCTGTCTGAATGGCCCTAGCCTGCTAACTCCCTCCTCAGACCTTCATCCCATCCAGACACCTGAAATGGGAAGAAGAACTCCCCTCACCATGCCATCCCATAACCTAAAGTGTGTGTTTGGAAAGGGTCCAACAAGGTGGGTGTAGTTATTCCAGGGCTGTATCCACCCTACTGCCACTGACCCATGAACTTGCTTGCATGTATGACCACACTGACTGATTGCAGTGTGAACACATACCCACAGCCTACACCTAAAGCAAACAGTATGAAAAGGTAAGAGGAAAAATAAAGCAGAAGAGGGCTGCAAAAAATAAATGGTAAGGGCAAGGAAATCAACAGCACAAATATTGAATCAGGGATAAAATAGTTTATCCATGTATTAAAAACAGCTCCAGCGAACAAGGAAAATTCTAAAGAGTACCTTCCCACCTACAGGATATGTGTTTGGTTGCAAATGTCTAAGTGAGAAAACAGAAACTTGGATGCCAGTGTCTTCGAGTAACATTTCTTTCTTCAGGGGAGGTGTAACAGCTTCTCCCACCTGTCTGTGTGGGTGTGTGTCTATATACGTTGAGATGTACATGGTCCACAGACTGCAGGTCACATTGAGCCACGCCACATTCCCGCCAGCCAGCACTGCAACTGAAATTGCCATGTGGTAGGAAGGGAGAAACTTCCTAGACTAAGGTTTGCAGGGAGGAGATGGTCCCACCCAGTGCTGGGGGTCTGGCTCACGTGCTGCACCAGAGCAGAGCAGAACCACAGCAGGTGCAAAGGTTTTGTCCCACCCCTGAATGCATCCATCAAGTGGCAGTCTCCAGGTATGGTGGGACTGACTGAGCCCAGGGATCTCTGGCTATTTGCCCTGAAAAGCAACCAAGCCGGCGTACTCCCACCCGCTCCTTGTCACAGCACCCAGGCTATTGTCCTTCACAGCAGCTCATGATGCTCCACTCAATGACCACCAGGGTTTTCTAGGAAGCATTTTCATGCAACACTCATTCCTGGCAGAATCATGCTTGTGATTGCCTAACTCTGGAGTCCTGAAGGCAACAAGTCACTTAAATTACCTCCTATCTGGATGAGGAAACAGACAGCTGGCAGCGGAAAATGTATTTGTAAGGCCTCATCCTTCCCTGGGGCACTACTCATTTCTCCCTAAGCGTTGACTTAATTTACTGAAAGCAATTAGGGTCCCAAAACAGAAGCCCTGGCTGCTGTTCAGACATTGCACACTTCTGGTCACAGTGCCAAGAAGAGCTGTCCAACTCTCACCTCTCACAGCAAAACCAAGAGATGCTCTGCTTGTGCCAGGGGAGGACCCGAGCTGCTCACACGGCCGAGCCCCAGCCCCGACTCTTCACAGGCTCATAGTGACCTCTGAGCCAAGTGAGACTGAGCAACAGGTTCAAAATGTACAAAAAGTGGTAGCACCGTCTACACTGCCCCACCTACTACCACTCTTTGCAGCCCTTCCCTCTTGCTTATTTCCATTGTCATGGATTCATCCCCTCGGGTGCAGTGGGGCCTCTGTGTCGTGCAAAACCTGTGCAGGGCTAAGCAGGGTGTGCATCATCTCCCCCCAGCAGAATGGGAGTGGGAGGCCCCACCCAGGAGTTCCCCAGGCTTTAACCCAGCACCAGCAATCCCTCAGGACTTCAGGGGCATGAAGGGAGCTGCTTAAGAAATCTTGGCAATTAATACAGCCACTCACAGACACCCTTCTTTAAACCTCAAGGGGAAATTGGAACAACTAATAATGTTATTGAAATTTTTGGTCAGAAACCAAAAAACTTAGTTGGAGAGTGAATAGGATGGCTGGCTGGTTGGCTGCTCCCAGGGCAAGCAATCTCCTGTGTATGCCAAGTGCTGCTACTGGCCATGGGTCACTGTGGTGCTGCACACAGCCACGGGATGGAGTAACACAAGGTCCAGGCTTCCTGGTCATCCCTCTGGGCAGCCCATGCTGGGGTGCTGCAGCTGGTCAGCACTGCCCAGCTCTGGGAGCCATCGCTAACACTGCACCCACCTGGCTATCTCCTCAACCAGCAAAGGCTCAAGTTCACAAAGCACTTCACTACTGTGGAGTCTTTCCCTGACAAATTTGTTTTCAGGCTATGAATGCAAGTGTCCATTATGGTTTTTTTGGTTAGAATACAAGCCTCTGGCAGCCTAGGTTTGCATGGTGCCTCAAGGAGGAACCTCCTTTCTGTGGCACAGCAGGATTTAAAGGGAACTACTAAACATGGAGGCAGAAGGTCAAACCAGTTTCCAGTTTTAGATGGTGGTGATCATGAAATTGGCCCCTAGGTCACAGGAAATCCATCCATCTGCCCAGATGGGATGGCCACCAACACTAGATTGAGTCACTTGAGGTTTTGTCTAGCTGAGTCTTGAAAACTTCCTCTGCTGCCTGTGTAGGCAGCTAACCTCCTAGTGATGTTTTTTCCCTTGATGGCCAGCTTGAAAGTCCTAAGACAAAACCTGTGCCTGTTGCCTTGTTTAGTTAGTACTGGCCATTTCTATGTTGCCTCTCTAATTCCTTTCCAAAGCTAATTGCGTCAGCCTGAGCTTTCCTTGTCTCCAACCAGTCCACATGCCTCAGCCTCTCCTCCTAGGCCCCTGCCATCTTGGAATCCTTGAACCGGACCAGTTTCCTACAGACCTCTTGAATCTGGGGGTCCAGCATTAGAAAAAATACTCCAGGTAGAAACACTGACAATATCAGGACTCTGAGAGCACCACTGGGACTGGCTGTCCCTGCCCAACCCACAGGGCTTCCCCCTCCTCCCTGCCCATGCCAGGAACCCATTACAGATTTTATAAGCAAGTTGCTGATCTTTGTTTTTTTGGTGTTAAAGTATCTAGAAAGAGACTTGCCTTGGAAAGGGCACTGAAACACTCAGCCCAACAACCATCTGCCTAAAACTAGAAGGTGTTGTTTTATAGCTTAAAGTCCTTTGTTCCATCCACAGAAAGGACAACATTTTTACAAATGTTGTCTTCCTCAATCATTTCCATTAAAAGTCATGTGGTACAACACTCCACACACTTGATTTTTAGGGTCAAAGCCCTGGTTATCCTGGGAAGGCTTTTACCACTGACCTGAGCTCACCCCAGATTTTTCTCCAAGACCAAATGAGCTGCAGGCGTCACACCACTTGCTGTGGGTAAGTGCCCATATTGTGCGACTTCCCTCTGCACCTCTCAGATCCCCAAAATGAAGGTTTGCTGCTATTCTTCTGCAGAAGACCACCCAAACATGTCAGGATTAGTACCCATTTATTCCTAATTTCATGTTCTTTTTCTGTGCCAGACAAGGTCAGAGCCACTCTTCTGGCATGTTGTGTCACAGGACTTTCTTCTTTGAAAACACCCCACTGATTGCAAGATCGTGTAATTATGTGGTTGTGTGGGACACTCTTGCAATGTGATCATTTAAGGTCTCTGAAGGATTAACAGAGGGCACTGACTCAAATTCCTTGAAAATTCTGAATACACCAAACTCAGCAAACAATCTACCAAACTTATTTATTGCATCTACTTCACAAAATTATTGCCTGGGCAAGCATACCATCCTTCAAGTGATTTCAATATATGTTGTGACTGAGATGCTGTACAAACTTTCAGTGACTCCTTGTCAATGACAACAGGGACATTTAAAAGTTTTTATGTGTATTTCCTTATCTAATCAGTCAAATTGAGATTTAAGGTTCAACTGAAACTATTATTTCATTTGGCTTTATTCCTTGTAAAGATATACGACACATTGTTTACCTTAGAATACAATACTCCTGGACCTTGTTTATACAACAGATTTTTCTAATGCTTCCCACCATTAATTCAAGTACTCTTATTTGAATCTTCCTGAGTGTTACTGTGAGCCTTCCTGTTAACCATGCACCTACTTCTTCTACTCTTTAAAAATATGACACGGTATGGCTGTGCCCGATGACGAACAAGATACTGAAAAACCGAGTGTTGTGTTTGAGAAGGAGAGGCAGGTGCAGGAAAGACTCATTACACTGAGTAATTAGCACTTAGTAATTACATATTGCACTTGGGAGGTGAGAGAATCACGGAATGGTTTGTATTGAAAGGGACCTTAAAGATCATCTATTTCCAAACACCCTGCTAGGAGCAGGGACACCTTCCACTAGACCAGGGTGCCCAGAGCTCCATCCAACCTGGCCTTGAATAGTGCCTGGGATGGAGCACCCACAGCTCCTCTGGGAAACCTGCTCCAGTGAAGATTTCTTTCCACCTGTCCTAAATTTACCTTCTTACATTTTGTACCCATTATTCCTCATCCTATCACTACAATTCCTGATGAAGAGTCCCTCTCTGGCTTCCCTGCAGGCCCCCTCCAGATACTGGAAGGCTGCTAGGAGGTCTCCATGCAACCTTCTCTTCTCCAGGCTGAACACCCCCAACTTCCCCAGCCTGCCTTCATAGGGCAGATGCTCCTGTCCTCTTATCAATTTCATAGCCTCCTAGACTTGCTCCAACAGTTGCATGTTCTTTCTGTGTCAGGGGCACCAGGGGTCTCGTGAGAGCAGAGCACAGACACAAAATCACCTCCCTCCACCTGGTGGCCATGTTCCTTTAGATGCAGCCCAGGATTTGTTTGGCTTTCTGGGCTGCCCGTCCACACTGCTGGCTCATGTTGAGTTTCTGGTCAGCCACCACCCATAAGTCCTTCTCCACAAGGCTGCTGTCAATCATGTCTGTGCCCAACTTGCAGGTGTGCCTGGGATCAAATCCAGGTCTCCAATTTAGAGACAAAGATGTCGTGCACGACAGTATCTAATGCTTTTCATAAGCCCAGGCAGACAACATCCATGGCTTTGCCCCTATCCACCAGTGCTGTAGATACAGCACTGTGCTCCTGCGAGACGTGCACGCAGAAGAGTATTTTGCCTGAATTTGAGCGGAAACGTGCTCAAGATTCGTCTCTAGTAATACCTTGGCTTAGCTGAGCAAAAACTCCACACAAGCACACTGCTGTAGTTCCCACATTAAAATAACCCACCTTTCGCCCCAGTAAACCAAGGTCCTGGAGTTGGCCACAGTCTTCAGCCACCTTACAAGGTCCACCACATCTGAACCACTCACTTGTCAAACACAGCTCATTCATTAGTCTCACATTGCTTTTTTTTGTGTGTGTGGTCTAAAATATCTGTAAAAAAAAAAAAATTCAGCCACTGAGCTTTGGACAGAGTTCTATTTTGGAAATCCCCCTTTTTTTATTACCTTCAGCCACATTTTGGATGATCCCACATGAATGGTTTACCAGAAATGCACTGCTTTGCCACACAGTGATTGCAGTTTTTCTTGTAGCCCTGTCCCTACTGGCAGACATGGCCAAACTGTGTACACAAGAGGAGTGGGATTCTGCCATTAAATAAACCCTACTTAGTAATCTTTTCTTCCCATGGGAACTGGAGGAAAACTTAATTCTGTTCCCACCTTCAAGTATTTATGAGAGAATTTACAGCCCTGGTTTATCTTGGGTTTATCCGCCTTAAAAGTGAGCATCACCAAGTAAAGTGCTGCTCACACCTTCTGGACACCTTCCACTCCTGAACAAACACCTCCTAAACCTTGAACTCCAACAATGACTGTAATAAAAAAATACCAGTTTTGAGATAGTCCAGGTTAAAAAGCTTTCCAAATGGTTTATTAGGAAATGGTGCAACAGCCAAATTAACCAGAGAGCCTGGTCCTTCTACTGCTGTTTCCATGAAAGCAGACATGGCTTACAGCTGTCTGAGGATTAATAACAAGGGCAAATAAATCAGGCTTCAATAATCTTGCATCATGTATGAAGATCTAAGGAGACCTGATGTACTTAGAAATACATGGTTCCTGGCTGTTATGTCTGCAGACCTATGAGGGATGCTGGGTCCCTGTGTCAGGTCCCAGCTTCCCAGGCAACTCGATGCATCCCACCCAGAGAGCTCCCAGGGTGCAAAGACCCACGGTGGCAGGTGGGGAAGGCACACAGAGCACTCTGCCCTCTCTCCCACCACATGTCCAGCTCCCCTCTTTGATGGGAAGACTTGAGAGAACACTGAGGGGAGAGGCAAAGACTACCCCTCTTGGGACATGGCTGCCAGATGTGGTGAGGTAGAATGGCAGGGAATGGAGAAAATGGCTCTTGGCCTCTTCTGATTCAAATAAGAAAAAGGCACAAATCAACTTTAGTGGCATTTCCATCCACAAATCTATTTTACACTTGACCCGGCGCAGATCTGCCAGTCATGATAGACCTGACAGGTTCTGTTACAGACGCTCACAGAAATGTGTCCTTAGGTTTTCTGCACATGCCAGAACAGTGACTCACCTTCTGTTGTTAAAAGATGACAGAGACAACCTGGCAAGCCCAGAGCAAATAAGTGATATCACCAGCATGATGCATACATTTATAGGCATCACTGTATTTCTTAATTAGGATTCCAAATGAAAAATTTCCAACGGAAAAAAAAAAAAAAAGTGGGCAGGGGAATGAAGCCGATACCTTAAAAATGATGATTTGTGACACATTCACCAAACTGACACCTGAACACTGAATAATCACTGATGCAAAATTTAGCAGATACCTGGATGCCAGTGATTTGGTTGATCCCAGCACATGAATGGGACTAAGTTAGGTGAAACATAGAGAACTGGAATAAGCATCATCTGGAGGTGTAGAAAAAATATGGCTTGAGAAACTCCCTTTTACCAAACATTAAAGCAATTGTAAACTTGAGTGAGGACAGGGGATATGTTGAACACAGAGACTCAAAGTGAAAGCAGGTTGCCTGTTGAATTGTCCCAAAATTACTTTGACCTACACAAGGCAGGAATGGTGATCAAAACCCAATTCTGGGTAAGGGTTTAAAGGAAAGAGAAGCAACCTTACAGTGAGTAACATGTCAGGAATGGGTAAGTGAAAATTCTAGATGTCAGATACAAATGGCAAATTAAAAGGTCTAAGTGACTGATAGAGGAAGCTGAAGGAACTAATGAAAGTCTCCACAGCCTTAGAGGTAGCAGTGGGCACAGGTCCATTTGAAGAGACAGCAAGTCAGGAACAGCAGAGCAGAAATAACAGCTATCTTCAGCATCTAATTCTGACTGCTTTTCTACTTTGGGATAGGTCCTTTCATGGAAAAATACTGATGCACAAGCACCTTCCACAGCCACCATGTTTACTTTCAGCATTCCCCAAACTGGGAAAGCTCCACAGCCACAGGGTGTGAAGAGGAGGAGTGGCTGATAAGCCTCTGGCCCTGGGGTCACAATACTGACTCAGAGCTGACCAGCTCCCTCCGAGGCTGTCACTGCCACCACACCACCACTGGGAAAGATGTGATTTTGCAAGTCAGCAGATGAGCAGCGAGCAGGGGTTAGCTCGGTAGCCAACACGTTCGGAGACCGGTGGGGACTGGGGATGCTGTCATGAGACAGGCTGGAGAGGGGTGGCATGGCACTGTGACCCCTCCAGCAGCTATCAGTCCTTCTTCTCTGCTGGGACCTGTACCAGCTGGGGTGCAGCCGTGTGCAGCAGTACGAGCCCGCAGACTGTCATGGCGAGGCCGACCCACCACAGAGGTGTCCACGTCTCCCCGAAGAGCAGTTTTCCCAGGATAGCCTGAAGGAAAAGAGAGACACAGAGTTTTGCTGGCCTGAGCTGCCCCAAAGCCTCTTGTGCTGCCAGAGCTGTGAGGACTTCTGGGAGAGACAGCCCTGGAAAAAACCTGGTTGAGGAAACTCCTTCTGGGATAACCAACAGGAATGGCTGCTGAAGTTGATGCTGGAGATGACTTCCACCAGCCTGGAAGCACAGCCATACTGTGGTCCCAAAGCAGGATATGGCAGATGTGCATGTGCTTTGCTGCCTTCCCAGCACTTCTCAGGAGCCAAATCTCCCACTGACTGGGCATTTATTATTGTTGTCGATTATTGGACACCACCATGAGCGGTCTGCCAGCTGGAGCACAGAAACAAGGTGCACTGCTGCCAAGAGTGAAAAGAAATTGGAAAAAACCTGTGGGTCAAAGACTCTGGCAGTCACTAGAGGCAATGCATCTTCACACCCAGCTAGGGTGACTCTGGCTTGTCACAAGTGAGGTGCAGCAAAGGAAAAGCAAAATGAAGCAAAGCTCCCAGCTCCAACTCCCACTGGCAATTAGAAAAGTTCAGTAGCCTGTGTTGTTGCTGCAAGGCATCATGCTGGGCAGCAGCACCCTTCCTCCTGCACCACCCAGGAAAGTTCCACCACCTGTGCCATGAACAACAGAGCAGCTGAGGCCTGACACAATCATTTCACATCTGCCTGTAACTCTCCCTTTGTGGCCAGCGATGCTGGTTGCACTGGGAGGTGAGCTACAACCAGTGTGGGCATTCCCACCTTGCCTTGCTCCTCAGGATTCAGTGGCTGAGGAAGGGATCTACTCACCGAGGAGATGAAGTTGGAGGCTGTTGTTGTCACAGAGGCAGCAGCTGAGGAGGAGGAGAGTCGTAAGGCTCTTGTGAAGACTGTCCACATCACTGCATTGCACACAAACACCAGGCCAACACAGCTGAGGCGAAGCAACACTGGCAGCTGCAGAACAAAATGGCAAACCCAGTATTTTCACCTTCCACACATTCAACATCAATAATTCATGGGCACTTTGGAGCCAAACCTAATGGTGTGGGCTTTTAAAACTAAATTACAGCTTTTATTACACAAAGATGAATATATTAAATCACAGAAGGAAATGGAAATGAGGAAAGAGCTCTGGACAGACTGTGAGCCTGCCATGTCCTGCTGCATGCCCAGCCTCACACTACAAGCTGTGAAGTGCTGGAATAATGTGCAGCAGCTACCATGCCAGCAGCAGAAAGCTCTCCAGCTCACAATGTGGTGCCACATACAACACAAATAAATACCCTTCACTTACCACGTGATGAATGGAAAAGGGTCAAATTCAGTCTGACAAACACCAGAGATGTACATTCTGGCACTGTGCATGCTCCAGCACCCAACTGCTGTGAATGTGAGCCAAGACTGGGGTGGTACCAAAGCACTCATCCTTATGAGCTCCAAGGACCTGGCCTGCCCTACTACTGCAGTGAGGGTAGAGCAGGATCTCTGGGAGGAAAGGAAGAGCTGAGTGGCTTCATGCCTGGTTTTGCACATTCACAGTGGGAGAGCAGTGAGGTTTACTGAGGGGTCTCTGCTCTAGCATTTAGTAGCAATAAAACCAATCCCGAATTCAAGGGCCTCAGGAAAGATCTCCCTCCTTAGACAACCTGACCAGATGTGTAAATGCCTCAGTCTGAAAAAAGGGCACAGTCGCACCTAAAAAGCCTGGACCATTTACAGTGCCCTCCACCCTTTCTTAACTTAAGCAGCTGAGGCCATCTCCCCAGCCCCTGGGTACCATGTAGTTGATGTGAAGACACCAAGGGAGATCACAGGCAGGCAGATCACAACTCTTACAGTGACAAGTGAAAGCAAAGCTTTGTCTAAACCCGTAGCAATCACAGCTTCATAGCCTGTCAGTCCATGGTGGGATCCATCTCAAGGCAGATGGAAATGCAGGTTTGGGGCCACCAACAAGTACAACTCAAAAGTGACACCTGCCCTGTGGGAATGGCTGCAGTGTCCTCCTGCCAGCTGCCCAAATCAATGGGATCCACCAACTGTGTCCTGTCCCACGCAGAAGAAGAAATTACTAACTGCATGCACAGGCAAGCCCACAGTTTTCTGAAGCAAGTGTTATGGCAAGCGCAAAGTTAAAAGGAAAACAATGTAAAGCAAATCCCTACTCAATGGCTGGCACAAGCTCTCTGAGGCTAATCTCACTCCATTGAGGGATGATGCAGGTGTGTGGCCTCATTTTGCCCCACTTGTGGTAAAGGTCTCCAACTTCTGCAACTGATCAGAGTAAAGATTCAGAGTGATTCTGATCTGTGAATCACTTTGTTTTCCCACTGAAACCCTGGTAAACCCAGTGTGGATGGGTAAGAGGGACAACCACGTCCAGCCACAACCACTCCTTTTGAGAAAGAAAACTTGTGTTAGGGCTCACCACAGGATGGGGTTTGCCTCCCAGTTTCACCCGCTGCCTGTATGACCTAGCAATTTTACTCTCCTCCGAGAGTCATGTACATCCACACCCCTCCAGTGAGTAAGCAGACTTGGGAGTAGGGATGAGAGGGGAAAATTCTCCGTGTTTCACCTAACTTCAGTGTATTTCTGCATCAGAAAGAGACCATGCTGCTGAGGTAAAAAAAAAAGGCCTTAAGAAATCTTGTTACTGCCTTCAACCATTATCCCGAGGGTGGAGAGGGATGAAGCCCAGGCTCTTCTCCAAGGTCCATTTGGATACAAGAGGAACAAGTAAAATTTGGAACAAAACTGTTATGAGGAAAAGCAAATGTGATCAAGCACTGGAACAGAGGTCATGGGCTTTCCAACCTTCTAAGCATTTAAAACTTAACTGGAGAAGGTCATGTGTAAGCAGAGGTTGGAGACCTCCAGAGACCTTGCCAGACTTGAGTTAGTCTGAGACTACCAGTGGTGAAGCAAAGCTGGCTCCTCCCATCATCACAGCAACTATGCCACCTCTGAAAGTGACCTGGAACCCATGGCTGCTTCTGATCTCCTAATGCAGAGCCAGGGAAATCAGCAGCAGGTGGCACATGCCCCGAAGGAAGGTTTATCAGAGAAAGGTCAGGTTCCTCTGTGCCCAGGGCAGCAGAGTGGTCATCGCAGTGCCACACAGACAGAGAGACAGGAACATCCTCATGTGCTCCCCACAAGGAAGGAGGGAGATAAATTCCTCCCCTGCTAAGGGCTCAGCTGAGCCACCCCAATGAGTCAAGGATTACTGTTCTGATTGCTTTTCTAAGCAAAGATTAATTTCAGTGTACATTTCAGATAATCCAGAATCACTCCTGAAGTGGCAGAAGTAATTTTAGATGAAGACTGGCAGGGGAGCGGAGAAAGCAAAGAGCTTTTGTTCAAGTGCAGTGACCCTTCCTCGTCAGGTCACTCTCAGGCTGGGCCACCACAACACAAACTTCTGGCCAGGAAATCCATCCCTGTGGTGCAGTGGAGTATCCTGCTACCCTGCATCATCAGCTCTTACCAGTGTCAATACACCTTTTGCTGCCGTGTTCCACGCTGCACAAGTGATGGCTGCCATTACATGTATTTTGGGATTTCTGTAGCTCTTCCTCCAACACAAAACCCACTGAATTTCTGTCCCCTCATAGCTGCTCTGCAGATATGCCTTTGCCACATGTGTGTGGGATTCAAGGGAAGCCCTCTGAAACATATATGCAGCTACAATCCCGTGCAATTTAAGATACTAGAAAGATTATGGCATTTACACAAAACTTGGGTAGTTTTATAGCTAAGCTGATTAATTTACTTAGTAACTGTCACCTGCAATGGATCTGAAAACTGAAAGAAACCAATCTGCCCAGAAAAAAGAAACACTCACAGAATGGATGAGGTTGAAAAGGATCTCTGGAGCTCATCTGGTCCAACCTCATCACTCTAGCAGATTTCTCAGGTCTGTGTCCAGACACTATTTGAGTATCTCCAAGAAGGGAGACTACCACATCCTTGGGCAACCTGGGACTGTGCCTGGTCACCCTCACAGTGAAAAGGTGTTTCTGGATGTTAAGAGGGAACTGCCCATTTTAGCATGAGCCCCTTGCCTCTGGAATCACCCTGGCTTCATCCTTTGTGCACCTTCCCTGCAGGAATTTCTACACATTGAAAAGATCCCCCTGAACCTTCTCTTCTCCAAGATTAACAGTCTGAGCTCTTTCAGACTCTCCTCATGATAGAGATGCTCTGTTCCCTTCATCATCTTTATGACACTTTGCTGGACTCTCCAGTAGCTCCATCTCTTTTCTGCATTGGAGAGCTCAGAACTGGACCCAAAACTCCACAAGTGGCCTCATTAGGGGTAAGTAGAGGGGAAAGATCATCAACCTTGACCTTCTGGCAACAGTCTACATCCAATGATGTGACATTTTGTCATGGCACTTAAAAAAAAAAGTTCCCCTAAACAAATGGTCAATATTTTAATAAATTTCAATACAGAAAAATACTCAGAAAAGATGGTATCAGCATTTTCAGTAATTCCATGCTCTGCCATTCTGTCAATACAGAGTACAGTTGAGGTATTTTTGGGGAAGAGTATCAGGATTTTTATATTTTTTTTTAAATTCTCCTTTCTACCACCCTGAGATATCAGAAAGGATCAACAGGATTGGCAGGTATTGACTTTTTGCCTTTTTAACCCTCTCTAAAAATTACACAGGTTAGTAGTTTGTGGGTTTTTTTTTTTTTGTTTTTTTTTTTTTTTTTTTTTTTTTTTTTTTTTTTTTTTTTTTTTTTTTTTTTT
>NC_031769.1:44706530-44852122 GCF_001522545.3 Parus major | reverse complement strand
GGGAGCGGGAGGGAAGCGAGGGAAGGGCACGGCGGCCGTGTTCGCTTATCTACAAAGGCTTTATTGAAACAAACAGGAAAGCACATGGAGCAGGAGAATAACGGCGCTCCTGCTGTGGCCGCGTACAACACAGAAAAAGGGCAGAAGCCTCTGCTGACATGAAAATAGTCCAGAAATAGATAGGCAAGGACCACTTGTAAACCTAAAACATGGCAGTCACAAATAAAAGCACCCTTGCTAAATCCCTCTTGGACTGTGTGCACCTCATCCGTCCTAGTTCTGACCTCGACTCATACCCCAACACCTTTTCCCTTTGAGGCCAACTTTTTATTTCTATACTTAACATCTCAAGTGGGAACAAATCCGCAACTTAGGAATTCATAGATAAGGTGGTGCAAATTCTTTTTCCCCTCAGCCAAGAAATGTAGAGTCATTACTTATAATCCTGCCCTTTACCAGACACATCTTTCTTCTTTATTCCCTTTTGCCCCAGCGTGTGTGGTCAAAACTAGTATTGCATGAATTAGCCAGAAAACAGAACGATAGGATTAGTGCCCTATCAAAGCCTAGTTTGATATTGCTATAGTAATCAACATTTTTGTGTTCCACTACTAAACATTTGAGTTATTTGCAAGACCTCTTTAAGTGCGATTAAATGAGCTTATGCTGTACTCCCCTAAAATGTTCTGCATGTTTTCACATTTCCTAACATTTTTCACTTCTTTGATAAGAAAATGGTTGCAAAATACTTAGAATTTCCTACAGTGCTAATACAGAGCTCTAAGTCTATACTAACAGCAAAAAGGATTGAAAAGCATTTTATTTTCAAATAAAGAACAGAAAGCAAAAATGTATTATTTATAGTGCTATTTACAATCCCATTACTAAATTCACATTTACGCTTTATTGAACAAAGTTCAATATGAAAATTATTTTTAAGCAACCCAGGAAAATCATCCTATGTTTAACTAAAGAAATAAAAACAAAGAAATTGTGCTTTTTGAATTTTGCCTCTGATGGAAAATGAGGCATTTCAGAAGAGGTAGGAACCTGAAAAAAAGCACAAAAGGAGACAAAAATCCAGGTGTGTTCCCAGTGAGAAAGCTTTTCCTTGGCAAGGTACAGAAGTTTCAAGGAAGTATCTAACCAGCACCGATACAAAATCAGATTTTTAAATTGAAAAAGTACAAAATTGTGTTAAAATGTCATTGGAAGCTGCCCACAGAGCTGGAATAACAATCTTCACTTAGAGTTATTACCAGC
This sequence comes from Parus major, assembly GCF_001522545.3. Lineage (NCBI taxonomy): Eukaryota > Metazoa > Chordata > Aves > Passeriformes > Paridae > Parus > Parus major. Next base: position 44,850,859 of record NC_031769.1, on the reverse strand, counting down.
AAAAAAGGTACAAACTAAATTTGATTATTCCAGAACCACAGTAAAAGTCAAATTTGACAGGTGACTTTTGCTTATTCTGTACACTTTAAAAACATGGCTCTGCAATTTTAGTTGGGTCATTACAGCTGATCATAATGTCTACAAATGTCACATTTTTTTGATTCTTTCAAAAAAGCGTTTTCAACTCGTAGTTTTTCAGTCTCCTGTAAAACAGAGAAAAAACATGGGAATATTAAGGCAGTTATCCTCACTTTTTTTTTTTTTTAATTTTTACACAAGCAATATCTAGAGTTGTTCAAGTATTTTATACACTATATACTTGAGGAAATAAAATGGAGATCCTTTTCTGGGGCCCGTGAGAAGACACACCAGCCATGACATATTCAGCTGCATAAAAGCAAAGGTATCTCCGTTTCTCTCCAGCAGAAGAGCAGGAATTTTAATTGTCATTCTCCAAGCTTACCCCTTTCCTATGTCAGGCCACGACTTCATCTGTGATATACTCTGCAACTTACCTCTGTAAGTTTAGCATTATCTTTCTTCAGTTTCACAAGATACTGAATCTTCTGGTTTAGGTTTTGATGACCAAGTAATTTCCCATTCTCCTCAGCAAGCGAATCAACTTGCTTTCTCAGCAATTCTACTTCCTGTAATAATAAATACATTGTGTACCTCTTAGCAGTAGCCTCTCCTTCTCTTTTCAGAAGTAATAGCGTCTTAGAGCTATTAACATGCTAACATTTGTTTGTTGTAACATATGATGCAAGAGCTGGTTCATTCCGGAAATACATACTTGTCTTATGTCTCCTTAGACCCTGTGTTAGATCTCTCTAAAGGGCAAAAAAGGAGCACCATTTAATTTGTACTACTAAGTGATTGCTGTATCCAGACTTTCACTAGTGCAGAGAACATCACAAATACAACTAAACTGCAAAACAAAACAGCTGTACCTCTGCTAAATTAGATTCTGCTGTGAAGATGACAAAAAATTTACGTATATGTAACCTTTTCTATCCTCTCTCTTTCTTCATATGCTTCCTCCAGTTTTGATCTAATTTCTTCTTTCTCATTAAATGCTTTGAGCTCCAAAGTCCTTGTTCGTTCCATCTCCAGAGTAATTTCATGACAGGTATTCTTTTGGATTCTGAGGATATTTTTGGTCTCTTCTAATCTGCCAATATAAAAGAATCATAAAAGATTAAAAACCAACATAAATGTCATACAACTGAATTACTAAGTCTTGGTCTTCAGTCTTGGACATGAAGGCATTTCCTTTAAAAGCATTATTTTGAGATATTGTATCACCCTTAGAATTTAGTGCTAAAGACAAGAAAAATTTCATTCTGCTTCACAGTTTTGTATTTCTATCTGCTATCAACTGAATATCAACTATCAACTAGGCAGTGTTTTGGATCTGCTTTTATCTTTGGGAACTGTTCTGTTGCAATCCAGGATATACAACTCCATTCAACCTTCACCTCGAGAACAGAGAGAAAAGAGAAGCTTCACCTACAAGAACATTTTGAATTAATTCACCTAAGGAATGCAAATTTTCCAGCTAAACTCAGCTGCACTTTAGGTTTCCTCTAAAATGCTTATTTGTGGCTTTTCACCCCAACAGCCTTGTTTTGCTCAGAAACATGTCTGAGCAGTTCAAATAGTCTGAGCCTGTTTGGTTGGCCTGGTAACAGAATGAGTACCACTTTGGATAGAATTAAGACCTTTTCAGCAGATGAGGTCACAGGATATTAAACTATGCCATCAAACTTAGCAGCCTGTCTACTGTTTCTATAAACTTGAGTAAGTTTGCAGATCAATTCAAATACTGCACACGTTAAATTTTTGTCATCACTTTTGTTTTACTGAAGCATGGTGTCTAAGACCTGCTCTGTGAACAGAATTCATTTGCTGCATTTGTCAAGATATTTTCTTGATAAGAATATTTTCCCTCTTTGTCCGTTATTTGCTTGTATGATGCACTGTAGCACTGCTATAAAGTGCATTTCGGAGACCAGACAGGAATATAAAACCAGTGCATCAAATAGTAAAATAATCCCTAATTTCCAGACAATGGTTTCTGGAAAATTTAATGCAAATTACTTTTGAAATGACAGTTCTTATGCACACAATCTTCTTCCTTAAAAGAAGTTACTTACACAGAAAGCATTCCATCAAATGTGAACAACTCACATTTTAGGAGATGCAGCCACAATAAATGCTGAAACAATACAAATTAGGAAAAGAACAGAAGGACAATTTTCAAGCTAATTTTTATCTACTGATTCAGTATTTTCTGTCTTCACTATTAGCCATCCAAGGTACAAAACACACTTGAATTTTGAGGACTACTTGCCCAATAGTGCAAACACAATTTAGAAATCCTCTAAAAAATAAAAACTTTTCATTTTTCAAGCTGGACCACAGAAATTTAAACAAATAGCATATAAACCAAATAACTACATTATGTTTAAAATTATGAAATTTTTGCAATATTAATAAAGAAATGAACAGAATTTCAATTTAATTTGAAAAGGAATGTGATTACAATTCACTGCATGTAAATAATTATAAACAATTAAAAACATCCCTTCCAGTTTGAGTTTCTTTGGTTCTACCCATTAAAGTATTGTCCTGGTATAATGCTATGTAGTAATAGGTGATACTACCACCTACTGATGAGAAAGGGTAAGAACTCAAGGTATCTTGCAGAAGTGTAAACACTTACAAATTATGTCCTTTGTGTCATTTCAGATCTTGGACTTCTATTTATTAAATATATATTTTTTTCTGTCATTAATTAGTTTAACACTAGTTCTCAGTTCAAGGAACAATAATTAGACTTACTCTGCTTTGATTTTCAGCATTTCTTCCACTGCTTTATTCTGTAAAAGTTCAAAAACATTAGATGCAGTCTTAATGTTTAATATAAACATATATATATTTAAAAATATCTGTCACTTAATTGATGCTACATAGCTCATTCCAGATCATTGTTCTACCTAGTAGTTCGCATCTCTAATACTCACTTTGAATTCATCTCTTTACTGTAGGCACTTATTTCCCATTTCATGCCAGCACAGCTGACCCACAGCAGGTCTCTTGCCCACTCAAACACAGCAGAGCTCTAACAGGGTCTCTTCTGTCTGGGACATCCATGGAAACCTCTGCTGTAACATTACCTTCCCTTTGACACAGCCCTGACACTAGCAAGTGACAAAATCTTCACTTTCCTACTCTGGGGATGAGTCAGATTTAGCAATCTGAATCTGTTTTTGCTAATTGTGCAATCTGACACCCAGTTCACTGGTGCTAGGCCAAGATAGAAATCCTAAGAGCTAAGTGTCAGGCTGTGCCTGTTAGAATTCACTAGAAATTGGTGTTTGTTTTGCTGCTATGAAAACAAAACCAAATCAAACAAAAAAAAAAATCACATTAATACTTCACAGCAGGTCAACAGCAACTGACATGAGAAGGATAATATACCTTGGCAAGTCGCTCTTCAGCAATCTCTTCCTCTTTCTCTTTAAGGTACTGAACATCAGGATGTTTCTGATCACTAGGAAGTTCAAGAATGAGAAAAAAAGTTTCTCACAAACAGAGGAAACCAGTTGTAAAAACATGTTATCCAGATTAAACCAGTAAATGTGTGTAGTTGTTTTTGTATGTATTTATATCAAAATACTGAACATTACGAAACAACTACTCTGGAAGGGTTTAAACTTCTAAACACATTTCCTTTCATCAGAGTATAGAGAAATTAATGTTTTAATGGAAACAATTACAAATGTAATAAATATGCAACCATTTGTTAGACAGCTGTGCTGGTTTTGGCTGGGGTAGAATTAATCATCTTCACAGCAGCCATTACGAGGCTGTGTGTTGGATCTGTGCTGAACACAGGGTTGATAATGTAGAGACATTTCTGCTGTTGCTGAGCAGGGCTTACACAGAGCCCAGGCCTTTTCTGCTTTCCACACTGCCTGGGAAGTTGGGGGTGCATGGGGGGTTGGGAGGAGACACAGCCAGGACAGGTGACCCAAACTGACCAAAGGGACATTCCAGACCATGGCATCATGCTCAGTGTATAATAAAGTGGGAGGAAAAAGGAATGTTTGGAGTGATGGCATTTGTCTTCCCAAGTCATTGTTGTGTGTGATGGGGTCCTGGAGATGGCTGAACAGCTGCTGGCCCATGGGAAGTGGAGAATCCATCCTTTGTTTTGCTTTGCTTCTGTGTGCATGACTTTTGCTTTCCCTATTAAACTGCCTTTATCTCAACCCACAAGTTTTCTGGGTTTTGCTTTCCTGATTTTCTCCCTGGATCCCAGTGGTGGGGGAGTGAGTGGCTGCATGGGGCTTGGTTGCTGGCTGGGGTTAAATCACCAGAGCAGTTTTAAGATGGAGGTACACATTTTATTAGTTGACAGTGTTCACGTGTATGGAAACTGCAGAAAGACTTCCTACAAGATCACTGCTCAGTGGTCTTGCCAAGTTAAGGTGGTAAAAGCTTCTTGTATTCAAAAGTCTTCACTAATTTTTATTTTAGTAGTTTTTAATCAACATGACATAGGATAGAAATAAGAAAACACATACAATTAAAATAACTCACAAGCCAACTTCATCCTTGTAGAGTGCCATACGGGAAAAACTTAATTGATTAAGAGTTTTATGATTGCATCAAATTACAATAAAGCCACTATTTTCAGTAACTTAAAAGCTTGTGAACAGATCAGGTAGGTTACTGAACAATGATGCTGTTTCTAAAGCTTTCTGCTTAGTTTTCAACAGACATTTGAAACTGTGTTGTGAGTTGAAATGGAAATCACAGGCAAACAACAATGGTTACACTGCCACAGAACAATGGATTCTGTGGTTTTGTTTTTCACAGTTTATGTAGGTTTTCCAGACCAATTTTTTTCCACAAGAAAGCATTACTTTTATGTTCTTCACTTGCTGGATTCCTGACTTGGGACTTTGGCATATAATTTGGATATGTGCCAAGAATGCCATGCTCCTTTTAGTTGATAGGAGTTGTGGTTTGAAGGGACCAAAGGCTAACTGTATATTCGAGGCTTCAAAATTTCATTTGTGTCTATATTGAAACTTGTGTTGCATTCATTTGGACACTCCTTATCCACTAGATCCGAAACTACACAAGTGACATAGAATACCCAGGAATTACTATGCATATAATGATTTCACATTCTGTTTCCATTTCCTTCATAAAACTTTGTTGCATTTAAGAACTTGTAATTTAAGGCCCATAAAGTTTACAAGCCAGTAAATAATTTTCATAGAAAAGTTTGAGTCAATCTCTAAATAGGCAAACAACATAGGACTGTATTTCAAATAAAACCTGTAAACTTTATCTTAATTATTTCAAATTAAGAGAGATTTTTCGTGTTTTATTTTACTTTACCTGTTCTTGCTTGGTCTGTGAGCTTCTACAAGGCTCTGTAAACTCCTATTGTTCTCCACCAGTATCTGCATTTCCTGACGCAAGTTCTCCAACTCATTTAATTGTTCCTAAGCAAGTGAAATTCAAAACATTTTATTTGAAGACCAAATTACAAATCCTGTTTTCATTTCCAGTTGAACATGTTTTTGAGTAAAACAGAAGGCAAAAAAATTATTTATCAGAAAACAAGCAAAGGTCTCTGGCAAATATCTGCATCACCCTTCCATCTATAGTTGCATTAGAAACGTTACTGAGAATTGTTTCAGCAGCAAAGATGATGTTACCATTTGACATTCATGAACACAAACCAGCACAATCATTAGGAAAATGAGATTTATAGACATCTCAAGCAAGTTGCTACCACCTGTTCCCAGCCTAGGTAAAGAGGAAAAAATGAAAATCTGCCTTCTTGCTTTAATGGACATACTGCTAAGCAGAGTTCATTAAAAAAAACTGAACTCTGCAGTCTGTCTCATTTTGACCTTACAAATTGCCAGCAGAGATTAACTCATAGTACCTTAAGCCTTAGAATTTCGTAATTTTTTGCCCTTCGTTCTTCATTCAGCTCATGCACAAGGTGCTCCAGATTTATTGCAGAGGCCCTTCGATCAGCTATCTCTTGCTCATGAGTTTCCAAAAGCTTGGCCAAATTCACATCAAAATTAGGAGGAGTTTTTGGACACTGGTCAAAGTAAAAAAAAACAAAAAACCAAACCACACAAACTATTAGTAAAGGACTGGTTTTAGTTATATTTTAATATTCATTGGAGACATGAATTAATAAATTCCTGGCAGACAAATCATCAATAACTACAAAATGAAAATGTTTCTGACATACCTGAGGAAATGTTACTGAAGATGAGTCCACAAAGCAATCTATTTGCTTCATTTTCAGTTCATATTCGTTCTTCCTGTTCTCCAGTTCCTCTGTCATTTTGTCTAACTATTAGAAATACAGTAAGAATTACACTAGCTCATAATACACACAAAATAGGAAACAAAACAGCACTCAGATCTCTATTTTCAGCAAGCTTAAGTACACAAGAAGGTATTTAACAAAGACTCCATTTGATAACTTTTCTATATTTAGTCAATCACTGTTAAACATTCAATAGCTGTATGCAATAAGCATTTTTGAAAGCATCTATACAGCTAACTACTTTGTAGTTCATCTGAATTTTGTTCTTGTTAGTATTTGATTTCCTTGCCTTGCTAACACAATCTACCTTTCAAAGGGGATGCTAACACAGAAAAAACCCCATTATAAGCTTGGCTGACAAACGTTACTGGTCAAAACATGATTTGATACAAAGATTTTAGTGGCATAGATTTGATCAGTTGGCACAAGAGAATATGTTAACTTGATAAAAGAACTTCTCTTTCAAAAAATAACTTAAGAGTATTTGCCAATACAAATATATTACTTAGCACTGTGATAGTTGTGACAACTAGAGCTGAAATTTGAACAAAGGTTTAACATAGCTATTTAGTCTGCAGCATCTCCAAACTACTGTAAAATTTATAGAGCTCACAGTTCTCTCTCTGTTACATAATAGTATTGTTTGTGGGTAAGTGTTAAGCAGAGGAAAAAGTAATCCCCTGGGTGACACTGCTGATAACCTGAGGTTGCTCTGCTCTTATAGGTACTGATAATTTTACACTGACACCAGAGTAAACATTCTTGTGATCTCTAGACAACATTTCCAAAATATTTAAAGTTACCTAATCTTTGTTCAGAAGTTTTTGAACTACTACTTTCCTTTTACAAGAACGAACATTTCTCTTCAACAAGAGTACTATATACCAGATGCTCTAAAATGACAAGTGAAACCTTTTTCAGAAACTGCAATTGACAACAGCTTGTTCTCAATTCCTTTGTTTTACCTGTTCCCTGAGTTCCTGGATTACAGCTTCTTTCTTTGCTATGTCTTCCTGTGCACACTGGAGCAATGCATCATGTTTCTTAGAGGCCTCTGTCAGACTTATCAGCTGATCAGCTGTATGACGCAATTCTTCACACAGAAGGTCCCTCTATTTTTCAAGTCGTTGGATGAGTAAAAAAAGAAATGTTATTCCTCCAAGTCAGGTGTTTCAAGATGTTTTGTCATTGGTGCCAAGATTGCTAACAGCTACAAGCATCTCCCTTTTCCTTCTACCTTTTCATCATTAATTGTCGCAAGCATTCATCTATAAGTTTATTTTAGCATGTTTTCATATTCTTGCTCTTGGTTGCAGAAGGAAAATGAGAACTTTTCCCCAGTACAGTGACAATTAAGATTCTAGCAGAAGATCATTGGAATTAATCACTATTTTAAAAATATAATATATACTTAAAAAGATACACAGTTCTCTAAATAAGAAGTCAGAAAAGAATGTATAGATTTCAATCCACAATGAAGTGATTATAGCATTTTAGTGCATTGATATTCCAGAGATACCTCTGGATTTATTCTAGGATTTATACTCCCACACTATCTGAAGGGGAATCATACCTAAACAAGATGTGTTGACAAATAAGGAGAAACTTTCTTTAGTATTTTAAATGCCACCTCAGATTAGTTCTTCTTTGCCCAGTTAAGAAAGCATGAAGAAGTTAGTAACTGAAGTATAAAGGAGAAACACTGTAATTTTATCAGGAGCCAAATATCATCTTTATATCTATATATAATATCTATTACAGTATCTAACTTATCCAAGGATAACATTGAAACAGGAACTGGCACTTAAGTTAAAAAAAGCCAAAAACCCCAAAGTGATCCATTTGCTAGACAACTCAGCTTTGGGTTTCAGAACATCTCTTTAAGATATGATTATTAATGAACATAGTCTGTTTATTTTAAAACAGATTTCCATTATGTTTAATGTCCTTTCAGAAACACACAGCTCCCTGGAAGACTTTATTAGTGCTATATGATTGGACTAGCTAATCTAATCACAGACGATCTTGTAGAAATTACATGTAAGGAGGTGCTACTGTTTTTGACTGATGGACATGTTCAACAAAATAATGGTGACATCAGTAATAGAAAAGACAGAGTTAAAGAAATATACAATATTAAAAAGCAAAACCACATATGAATCAAATGTGTGCCCTAGATCTGTTTCCAGCAGGTGGAGCTTTTAGTTAAAATTATGACTAAAGAAAAGCTATTACTGAATATAGTGCAGTGGGGGAAGAGACACTGTAGAACATAATATATTCTTCTACCTATTTTAATTTCTCAGCTGCATCATCTAAAGCTGCCATTAAATTCAGCTGATGATTCCTTAGTGGCCTTAACAAAATTAAACCAGGCTCTTAGCATAGGCTTTTTTGAAGTAGCTTATAAAATATTTATGTCAAGTAACGTGATAATTTAACAGAATTTGTCAGGTATCTCATGAAAAATTCTTTTAAGAACAGCTTAACTAGCTGTAGTTTGAACTAAAATGAGGTTAAGTTCTACATGAGCATTTTAAGCAAAACCACATCCAGTTGGTCTCATTGAACAAATAATCATAATACACCAACATTAATGTTTTTACCTCAATGTTATCAGCTATTTCTCTTCCTTCCAAGGCTTCCTTCAGTTCCTCAATCTTCTTTTCCTGATCTTCTATGATTCCCCTGCTTTCTTCTTTTGCAGCCAGAACAATATTATACTTGTACTACAAAGAGCATTCAATAAAATTTTAAATATTTTAGAAAAACATGTTATCATGTTAAAATTGGCGAACAGAAGACAAATAAATGTACATCACCAATCTTATGACAACTAGATCTAGAAATTAGTGTCAATGACTAAAACCAGAATGATATATTTTACTTGCTAAATTATACAAATTGTTTGTAGAGATTAGTTGTCAGAATGATACAAAAAGATTATTAACATGAATTAGCCACCACAATACATATTACCTATTGAAACCATTATAGAAGAGATAGCCATATTCAGAAACGTCTCATCAACATTTTTCTATAGACCCTTTTGAATTGATTTGAGTTCACACATAATATATTATGTAAAGTATTCTGTTGGTTGCTCTATCAGTTTGCAAACTAGCCCTGTTTTAATAAAGCAGAGGCATTTTATTTATAATTATTCAAATACAGTTTTAGTTCTTTATACCTGTTTTCAGATTAAGAACATAGTAATACCAGCAACATAAAAATTCACTCCATCAAAAATGAATTTACAATTCGGCTTCAATTGTTAAGGTCTTAAATTGCCAGTTTCTGAGAAAATCTAAATGTGACTGTCAGCTGAGTGGAGTTTACAGGATGTGAATAGGTCCCTTTAGAGACATAGCTTTTTACCCACCACGTGGAGAGGGTTCAGTTTTTGAGACAGCCTTAGGCATAAAATGTTCAGAAGATTTCAACATGTCAAAACAAAGAAGTTTCCTTCTAAAACACTACAGCAAGTTACACTCTTTGAGACCTGTGATAAGACATGTCATTGCCTCCCATTTCTAAAGAGCACTACCATGTCCTTCAAAATGACAGAACATACATTTATATCCTCGAGCTCTCTTGTCAGCCCATCTATGGACTCAGTTTTATGATTAATTGAAGACCTCAGCTCCTGGATCTGTCTCATCAAGTCAGTTACAACTTCCTGCAACATAAAAAAATTAATCATGATAAAATACATATAAAATATATATAATGTTTTACTGGACTTTCTTTGGTATATAATTTGTCAATCCAAAACTTCAATCAACCAGGTGAAAATGAGTCCTCAAATTGCACATGTAAAGAATAAACAGAAAATTTGTTGCTAAATCACTGGCCTTTGTTCTAAGCACTTAAAGAACTGAATAAATTGCAGTGATCATTAGAAGAGAAGACTGGCTTGCTGATTTAGTCTCAGGCTGTAGCAGGTTACTAATAGGTGAGCAGAACTACTACAATTTAAGGGTATGTTTGTTTGTAATGGAAAAAGATACATTCAAGAAACACCACTGCACTGACAATACCAGGTAATTCTGACCTTATGCATGTCAGATTTTTGGGTTTATGATGGAAAAAGCAACACCATCATGCCAGTAGTAAATGCACCATGTGATTTCTTACGCCTGTTTTACAGACAGCACATATTGCACTCGGGGAACTCGGGCGATTTAAGCTTTCATACTGCGACAGTCTTTACATAAAGAAGTGCTTTGACTTTATTAATACAAATAATGTGACACACAGTCACATTCCTACAACACCTTTCTTACCTTTCCCATCTGCCCACTACAACAGAGCCCCGACTGGAAGGCTCTATTAATCACCTGGGGAATTATGCATTGTCTATTTGTCCAATAGACAGCATTACCTTCACTTTTTTTGTTTCACCTTCAGTCAACTTGTCTTTGAATGCATACCAGTTTCCTACCTCCCTGCAAACTCCATGCTAGGAAAAGGTAGGATTTATTTTACCTGGCTATATAGCCAGGATTGCCTAAAAGCACAAAATGACTAAGCAGTACAGGAAGGCTCTGGTCTTTCATCTCTACTACAGCACATAGTTACTCACAACACTGTGTATCAGTAACAGAAATAAACCCAAACCTTATCTGTATCATTTGTCTTCTTCAAAGAAGCAATAGTCTCTTCAGCAGCAGCCAGGTCCTGTTCCAACATCCTCAGTTTTGCCTCCTAGAGGAAATAATATTTGTGAGGGAGTGTCTTCACTACCTTTGCTTTGTTCTATAAAGTATCAAGTCATGGAAAAAAACAACAAAGGAAGTAACTTGTTAACCTTACCTAAAAAAACTTACCAGTAGCTTAAAATATATAGCCTCAGCACTCTACATTTATTTTGCTGATAATCAACCTAACAGTATGCCAATAAAATTGTTATTAATGCCCAAGAAAAGCCATGAACACACAACTCCAGAATTCAAATCTGCTGTTGTACCTGCTGCTCACACCGTGTCACCATTTCTGAAATTGGTTTCTCCACCTGTGCTTTTTCAAGTACTTTCAAGAGCTCCCTGGTGAAAAAAAAACATGTTTTGATTATATTTCTCACTAGAAATGTAAGAGAACTTTAACAAGAACAAAGTGACATGAGTTTATTTTATTTGCACTTAATTTTTTTGAGAGTTCTTCAGTTATCACATTCTCAATGCTATGCAAAAGACTAATACTTTAGTTACTAGCTTTACACTGCTATCAGTGGCAGAATTTTACCTTTGACAAGAAAAACTATACAATGAAATTACTTTAAATTAAAATGAATTGCTGTTCTGAGTTGGATAAAATAAAAAACCCATCTGGAGAAAAACACCTCTACAAATGGGATCCCCACCTGTATACAACATATAGCACCAATGAGATCAGATGAAAATATACCCCACTGCTAATTAAAACTTACTTTGAATTGTTTTCTTTGTCTTCTTGCAATTGTAATGTTAGCTTTTCATTATGTTCTTTTTCTGTTTTCAGAAGCTGCAAAAGGTTCTAGAATATCAAAATATATGTTTGCTATAAGAAGTTACAATTTTAAGGTCTCTAGAGCAATCTAAAACAAAATAAAAATCTAAACAAATTCTTAAGATGACTGAACAAAACCAACCATTACACAAAACCTTAAAACTGGAAGATCTTTAGTTTGTTCTGAAGACATTCTAAAGTAAACTCTTATTTACATTTAGTAATCAGATCTTTGTACCTGCCATTAATACTAATTTTATAAAGCTGTGATGGTCCCCAATATCCAAGGCTGTGAAGGCAAAAAATCAGAATTTTCAATTGTAGATTAATTTGGGGGCATTTTAAAATTCTGTATTTGTTCAAAATACTGAATATACAGAATTTAAACCAATATTCAATCCATCAGTATCCTGTTAAACACTAATAAGGAAAATTTAGGCCAAACTTGCCGAGCAGGCACTGCAAACTCTGCAGAAACGCAAGTAAAATTATTTGCTAAAGCCCTTGAGCAACCTTGCTGCTGTTTTGCAGTCACTGCAGTCTGACAGGGTTTCAAGGACAACATCAACTAAATTGCAGGACAGTGATCCACCACAAGCCATAGATCATTTTAACAAGATCACATCCACTATGAAAATTTTTAAGAAACTGCTTTGTAAAGATAGAATAATTAGGCTAGTCTTGGCTAGCCCTGAGATAAAAGCACTTCAATGTCAGGATTCTTTTCCAAAGAAGCTTCTTATTCCTTTACTAATTAACCCATCTCCCTCAACATTTCCAGAGCAATTTCTTTAGCCTAAAAACTTACTATTCATGATGCTATTGGATATTTCCAATAGCCTGTGGTTGTGAAAATCTTGCAGTAAGTTTGGAAAAATAATTTGGGTACACCTTCCAAATGAAATTACCAAGAAGACTATTACTGCTGTGGAATGTTATCAGTGATAAAATAATAAGAATTAAGCAATCTGGGTTTGGTATAATCAAATCCTTTAAAATCCTTGATTGTCTTACACAAAGCTCAGTTTTCATTGCTTCTGTTTCTTGCTTCCTGTCCTCAAGTTGTTGCTTCAGCTGGTCCGTCTCAAACTTGGCTACCTCCTGCAAATTGTCATAGTCATCCTGCAGGCTTGCCTTTTCTTCAAGAATCTTTTCATGTTCTAGCCTTCATAAAAAAATCCAGACCAAATAATCTAGTAAGGGTTTATGTCCTTCTAAAAATACTCCAACTGTATTTTAAAATAGTCAAATAATATACAGAGAGAAAGAATACTCTCCAAACAGTATTTCTGCTAACACAGAATGCATCAATATAACCACAGCATTTAATTTCAGTTCCACATTCCCAGTCTTACAATGTCGCACTCAAAAAAATTCAGCTAAGACATAACCTGCTATAATGCAAAATGTAGTTAGGTTTTCCAGAAAGAAAAATCAAACCCAAAACGTAAAATGGAAGCACGACAAAACAGCAACAAAACCCAACATAACTAAATCACATTAGTAACTGAAAACCATACTGATTATCATCTCCTGATAATGATAGCAGATTGCCATCTCCTGATAATTATTGCAGACAAGGCAATGAACTTTTCTGTCTTTGCTACTCAAACTTCAGTTATTTTTATGAGTTCTTTCTGCTTGTATTTTTAGAGCAGCATCATTATGTCACCTGCTTCATGTGACCAGACTGACAATATGTCCACTTAATTTTTGGAGAGCAGCAACTTCATAGATACATCCTATTTAATGAGAAAATTATATAGGAAAGCAAAATTAAGGCAGGCACATTTTGTTTTCTTTCTAATAATTCCACCACATTGCCTAAAATAGGCATGAAAGAACCCCAAACAACCCAAACAAACACCCTCCTCCCTAACAAACAAGCAAAGGACAAACACAAAACAATTTTAAAGAAATGTAAATGTAAAGTGTCAAGTTCACATACAGGAGAGGATGAGGGAATCACCAGATACATCCAGAAGGGATGACAAGGCATTGTACCAAACTGCCAACATACCTGACACTGTCCAGCTGGAACTGTACATCCATATGTCTACCAGAAAGCTGATTTATTTCTTTCTCTTGCTTTTCCCTAAAGGCACTGTATTCCAATTTTACAGTAGACAGCTCCTTGTCTGCAGACTGCAGGACAATGCGCAAGTCATGGACTTCACTTTTTAATACTGTCAAAAAATCCCAAAGTAATTTACATGTTAGTTGGAAAATAGCATGCTACCTATAGGACACAAAATGCTAGAGAACCTGCTGGGAAAGTCTCACAAATCTCTGCATGCCTGCAGTGGAATTAATCTCAAAAGTCACACACAAAAAGGCTTTGTGAATGGAAAAGGTCAACAAAACACTGGCTTTAAAAAGTAAAGGTGAATCAAAAACATTCCAGACAATATCACTGTAATTTCCATAGACAACAAAGGTTTTATCCTTTATTTTTATTTGTCTTTTTAAATACTGTATCTTGTACCTCAGATTTAGAGTAAGGACAGAACTATTTTGAATATTGTACACTGTGCAAGACTAGGCAAAGATGATCTGCAAGTATTAAATATTGCTTTCTTTTTTTAAGAAAAAAAAAAAAGAAAATCAAAGTAGTATGTCTAACAACCAAACAGTTACACAGCCCATGTTACTGTTGATTTAAAAAAGACACCTCAAAACTTTTTATGAAATTTTAGTATTACAAAGACTTACTATCAGCCTTGTTTTGACTTTCTTGAAGCTGTTTTTCAAGTGATTTTATCTGTTCAAGGAGCTCCTGGCGTTCTTTACTCCAGTCATTCCTTTCAGATGAAAGAAGCTTGAAAAGAAAAGTAAAATTTTTTTTAAATAGAAGAAAGTGTAGGAGCAAATAAGTCACACACTGTAACAGTAATGTAATGATCTATTAAAGCACTTCATCAACTGATTATAAACACATTTTTCTTTAAATTCAGTAATTGGTGACTCTGAAATCCCTCAAAATCCAAGGAAAAAATAATTTATATTACTGAAGACATTACCTTACCTAAAAAGTTCTTTTAAAAGGAACCACAGCTTAGGAGCTGATAACAAAGATATCAGAAGTGAAAATTATCTGGAAAGCATACAGGTCTTATTTCCTTTTCTATGATAAATCAACCCTAACAATTAAGCAAGACTTGCAAATCTCTGATAGGTAGCTCCAACTGAGACAAGCATTTTCTGCATTCTGAAGTTTAAAATCTGCTTGTTACTGTAGTTGTTTTCCAGAAATCATGAAGTTGGCCAAACCACAACAGTGTTGATTTGCATATATTTAAGCTCAAGCAGGCCTGGATTCACAAGATTTTAAACAACAAAATCAAACTCAAAACTGCAGTGTTACAAACCTCCTCTGCTCACTCCAACTCCAGGGGGGTTGGATTAGATGACCTTTAAACCAAACCAAACTATTCCATGGTTTTAAGTCCTTGTCTTCCTGCACAGCCCAGAGTTGTGATGCCATGTAAATTTGTCAAAATGCAAGTAACACTGCAAGACCTCACCAGACAACACAGCAGTATGGCTGTATGATAGTTACATGAGCCCTATATTACATTGTTCTCTCACCTCCTGTATTTGTGCAGAGTGATGCTCCAATTTATTAATATGCTGCTGGAGTTTTATATTCTTGCTTTCCTCTTCATCCAGCTTTGTCTGCATTGTGCTCAGTTGCTCCTGTGACACAAGAGGCACTCAAAATTAGAGCAGCTATCTTGCACTTTTTTTTCACATGCCATATGGCAGTCTGTGCATATTAAACATAAAAAGTCAACAAGTTTCTATTTTTATGATCTGAACCAAGAGAAAACAGAACACTCAAAAATAAACTGGTGTCTTAAGTACCTGATTTTTCCTATTTCTAACTTAACTGCCAAAAACACCAGGAAAATACATCAGTGAATACAAGGACTGAATCCAATAAACACTTCAGTTTTCAGACACGTGTTTATCTTGGAAAAATAAGGCTTTAAAAAGAAATTATTCAAAACATACATTAAACTCCTTACAGGATCTCTGCAGTATGATAAGCATCAAACAGGAGTTTTGCCTGTTGTGCCAAGGTTTTACATGTACTGAAGTTAGTTCCAGCTTCTAGAGAGTAGTTCAGATAAATTTGTAGTGTTCTTCTATGTGACAAAAGACCTTCCCCACCCACTAGAAAAGATACAAGACAATGTATAATGGTGGACAAGCACTATTTAGCAGGTTTCTTCAAATAATGCAGTATTATGTATTAAGCATGTGTACTGCTCCAAATGTAGCTGTCAACTTATAAAGAGGATTCCTTATCGACAAGTTATCAGGTTTAAATAGAAAAAAGTATGAACATCCTGAAATAAACTACTTATGATATTCAATCCTCAAATCACTTTCAGTATTTTTAAGTCCTCTTTCAAGCACTATGTATAGGGAACTGTTTAGTGTTGTATTAATCAGGGGCTTCGGGTTCCAGTGCAAATTAAAGTGCACTTGGTGCCAGTGAAGTACTTCATGGCAAAGCCTGCTTTATTACCTAGTTGCACATACACTTCACTTTTTATTCAGAACATTCACCTGTGCCACTTTGAGCTCTTCAGCAATGGCTTCACATGCTTGTTCACTCATCTCTGGTGGAACTGGCTCTTTTAGAATATCATCCATCATCTCTTCAGAACGCTGAAAATCTTCAAAATTATAATCTGGGCTTATTCGTGGCACAAGGCGAGACCTTAGCTGGTAAGCTTTAGTTGGAGTGGTTATGTTCTGTAACAAAGATTACAAAGCAGTCTTTAACTGCAAAATGAAATTCAAACTTTGTCTGGTATTGTATTTTTTAATTTCTATAAGCATAATAATGAAATAAAATGCTTAAAGTGGCTAGTTCTCAAGTACTGTTTCTTCTGATTTGTCATCTGATGACAGTAGCAGTCACTCAGTTAATACTCCAGAACAAAAAGTAGCCTATTTGGTTCATCACATATAGAGAACATTCCAGAAAACTAGTTAGGCTAAGGGATTACACAAATGACAGTCTATTCTCTTGTACAACTCAGAAGTAAATATGTGTGGCTTTAAATAAACTTATTCCCATACCTTAAGACTTTCTCTATGTAGCTTATGTAGCTGAGAGACTTCGCGGCGCTTGTGTGCTTTGGTTGCCTCCAGAATATTTTCAAGATGCTGGTTAGCCTTCTGAAGGGATTGAAGCTCTGATTCCAGTTCCATCTGTTTTTTCCTGTTTAGGAAGTATTTTGCTACTGTCAAAACTACTCCATGAGTATGCCTTCCTACCAGTAAGGATATGCTGCAGTATTGCCAGTGAGCAAACTGCAGCTGAACTTTTACCCAAACACCGAAATGCATTATTTTGAGAAGAAAGCCATCACTGCTGTATTAAAGAGTAAAAATAACATAAAAATTAAAAAGCTAAGCAGCTTATTTGTGCCTGCATAATGAAGCAAGCAGATGGATAACTAAACATGTCAGAAAAAAAATCCATTACATGGTAAGAAATAAGCTGAGAGCTCTGCAGCTCCTTTTAAGAGAAAGTGATATCGCCCATTCCAATATGGTTTTAAGCTTTAAAAATGTTATCCAGTTATATGAGAAGTCTGAACTGGAGCTTGCCAGGATTAAAGTAAATCCTCTAAAGGCCTTTTTTTTTTTTTTTTGGAAAGTGCTGCTCTGTTAAGATTATTTATTTTGCCCTCTAAGAGTAGTTTAACTGAAATCCAGCAGTTGAGCAGAAATTTAGGAATAATTTTCACTAGGTATTTTGCAGAGCTACAAGCTTTTACTGTGATAGTTGCCATTACTGTCATAATGGTAGGGTCAAAGTCCATAGACAAATGGAAACATACTATTTCATCTCTTGGCAGTTTAATGCAATCATTTTCCCTCATGGTCTTGGCAGCTGCAGCAAAACTTAGGGAACAGAGTAGAACTTTAGTTCTGACTGCAATTAAAAACAGCAGAAAAATTAGCATATGGTTTTGTGAAATTGGTGTTTTACTCTACTTTTATTACAGCATATAGTTACACCTGTATGTAAAGCTTCAGTTACCCTGAAACTGGAAAGATTAAGTGTAGTGAAATTTGGTGACTTTGGAGGCTGAAAAACACGTTTCTGTTTGCACTCCCCTAAGAAAGGGCTGGTAGTTGATAGTAAAATGCATACATACTACCAAGAAAGCAACACATTCACAAAACATGGAATACATAAAATATAAGTATATTTAACGGGCAGAAAAATAAAGTAATCCGTATAAAAAAATATAAATAGACTACTGCAATTAGTGATATAGAACAATTGATGGATTGCTGAATTGATAACCTCAGTAGATCGAAATGCTATTATTTATGAAGTTCATAGGATTTTCTACACAAATCTAAAAATAAAAATACAAATTTGTACAATTGCCTCAATAAGCAAAAAGGATATTAAAAGCTACTTTTTAAAAATAGAAGTGGGAGGCAAAATTGTGCCTTGATGCTTTTAGAATTACACTCTAATTTCACTGAAATCACAGAAAGCAATATTGTTAGGTAAAATTAAAATAAATAATAAAAAAAATCAGGTTCCTTTTGCCTTCCAGGTTTGCCTTACATTTGCTGGAAATGCTATTTTTCTTTTATCTGCAGTTACAAGATCTGAATTTTTCAGAAATGGGGTTAATCAAGTGAAGTCATGTATTATTCACATCCATATGAACACTGAAGGTATTAGTGAGGCATTCCCATTATCTTGTGCTGCCCTCCAGGAGAACAATGACAGTAAATTCTTCACTACATTAATAAGGGCAAAGTCAACCCTTACCTCATGTTTAGATGCCAAAGCAAATGGACATAAATGCACTACTGACACCGAATCTTTGCTCTGACTTGAATTTAACCTTTGTTCCCATAGCAAGTCTCAAGATTACAGTTTTATTGCCTTCTTAAAAATATTTGAAACTGAGATGAAAAACGAACCAACTGGTTAGCCAGAATTTTCTGGGCTGCTTGGATTCTACATTTATGGTGACTCAAACTTGCAGACTTTAAGTGATTATATTAAAAACTACTGTTGCACAAAAACAAACCCCCAAGTACCCCTCTCATTCTCCCCTACCACATCACCTACTACTTCCTGTCTACCTCCACTATTTCAGTTACTGAAAAATATTTGCTCTAAATGGAAACTAAGCCAAACTCTGCCAGCTAAGCTGGTTAAGCAGGTGACTACCAGAATTAAAGGCTATGTCCATCTCCTGCATGGTGTGAAGAATTTTCCTCCATCTTACTATCAAGAGTGGTTTTGGAAAAGACAAAGAAACCTACAGCAGTGCAGATGTACCTTCAGATTTAATGATGGTTGTTCCCTAGTCTGGGAATAACCAAGTTCAACAAGAACATACCCTGTGTGTGCATGCCATTATTCTTACGTACAAAGAACAAAGGCCTAGTCAATATAATCAGGACCTGAGTCTTTAAAAAAATTGATATGACTAACAACTTAAAACCATTTAATTACAGATATTTCAATACTGTTTTGTCTCACTTGGTTAGCTCTTTAAATTCTTCGTATTCTTGCTTTGAAGTTGCCAGTTCAGCTTGGGTCTGCAGCAGACGAGCTTTCAGCCTTTCGACAGATGCCAGCGAGTTGCCTTCCCCCGACATGGTGGTGGAATATAAGCGGTGACCTACAGAACAAACATAGACCCTCTGAAATCACACACCACAAATGAAAGTGGTTGTGGGCTTTTGAACAGCACAGCAGCAATTGAAATTGACAAAAATAGGTATTGGCAACAGTCCACATGAAAACCAGTAATAATTAATATTACTGCAGTCTTCGTGGTAACTAAGGACCACAAAATGAGATTACAGATGAGTTTCACAAGATGCAAATCAAAATTCCCTATTGCTTGGAGGCCAACATGAACACAATTAAGTAAAATTGTTTTATCAGTCTTCATGTACCACTTTGTGGAAGGCAAAAATAGATCAAGACAGACATTTTCAACACTATGTTGCAGACAACAGAAACATTATAAGCATATTTAGCTGGAAAACATCAGCATGTTTTTACCTCCAGTACTTTTCTCTGTGGCTGAAGCTTCCAAAAAAGCCTTTTCTAGCTCTGCAATGGTCTGAGCATCAATTTCTTGGGCCTTTTTAACTGACTGTAAAGAACGAAGTTTTTTATTCTCCTCTCTGAGATTATGATTCTCCATGGCATACTTTGCAATTCGTGGGTGTTGTTCCATCTGTGGTAATCAATATTTTATTCAACAGTTTTTATTTTCCAGACAATGCTGTAGCTATCTAGCTGTTACTCTACCACCTTTAATATGGATTAAACTGTAATAGAAAAGAGGTATCCCCCACAGTGGTTATAACTACACAATTTTTCTTTGGTTAATTTTCTTACTGTCTTGGCATCTACTCTCAAGACAGCAAGATTATATCTTACATGTTTACTCTTTTACTGGTAGTAAAGCAGTAGGATACTTTTCCTGCAGCTCTTGATACCTTTTTCCATTCTAACTTTGAGCTTTGGCTTTCTTAACACTATCCTTGCAGGCCATACTAATGTTTCTGTAGGACTGTGCTAAACTTCATTTCTTCTCCTCCTCCCTTTCCTTTGAAGCTCAGTTATGAACTAGAGCTATGCTACTCTGCCAAGAGATTTACTCCTTTTCCCTACTTGTGCTTGAAGGAAATTGTTTTTCAAAAATTTGCCTTCTCTCTCGGGTTTCTTTGTTCTTCAAAACTGCCTCACAAATGATACCACACCTACCAGACACCTGAATAACCCAAAGCTGTTCTTCAGACAGCTCCAGGACCACATCACCCCATACACGTCCATCTGACACATGTATTATCCTTCAAAAATTCCACTGCATTACTGCTGTCTTTCCCTTTTCAACTGATGTCATAAAACTTGAAGTCTGCCATATGCATGAGGATTTGTGATTTGGAGACTTCCTTGAGCTGCTGAAAAGAAACTTGATCCTCTGCATAACCCACATCAGGCGGTCTTGGCAAGCTCCCACCATGACACCACCCTTACTAAACTCTCCTCTTACGCAAACTCAAGCTCTAAACCCTGCCATTGTCTCTTCCATAGGGAAACCCATGCATTTGAGATGCTTCTATAAGGGAACCCACCACATATCCTCTGCTTTTCTGCCTGACTTTCCTAAAAAGTCTATATTCACCCACCACAGGACTACAACACGTGAGCTATCTCACAAAAAATTGTAAAAGAAAAGAACAAAGACTTTACCTGTTCTCTGAGTATCTGTACTTCCTCCCTCAAGTCACTGAGGAGATCATCTTGCTCTTTAGGCAATAAAACTCCACCAGCTTCTTTATGTAATCTCTCCAAACGAACAATATGGTCCTCCCGGAATTTAACTATCATTTTATTTGACTGAACAAATTTTTCCTTCTTGGCACACAGTTCTTCTAGCTGGGCGACTTTTTCTAATAAATTCTAAGGAAGTACATATTACAGATTAGTAAATTCTTGAGGTGCACATCTTACATATGCACAGGCAGATAAATCATACAAAATCTCAGTGAACAGTAATTTTGTGAATACACAGACTATCATTTGCAGCAGGTTTGTAGACAGCAACAGCTCATACCAAGAACCCAAATTAGACAATGTGTTGCAAAAATTGTACTTAGAAACTCCAATATGATGTAGTAGAGTAAGTATTCTGTTACCCTCAGATGCACATCACTAAAGTGCCTGTTTCAGTTAATTTTCTTTAGAAAAAATAAAAATTGATTTGGCAGGTTCATTACTACACCATGACCAAAGAACAATAAAATGAGAATGACTGGGACATTTGTGTCAAAAAACATGCTGTTGATTAAAACACTCAAAAATTAAGTAAAACAGAAGCTTGTTTGGGTCTATTTTTTTTAATAAGAAAACCCCAATAAACCCCCCCACCCCTTAAAATTAAATACACTATCAAAGCTATCCTATGGCTTGTCAGAATTTGAAAGACAGGATAAAACACAACTATTTCAGTTTGAAAAGACTTTTAGGATCATCAAATCCAACCACTATTCTACCAATGCCAAGTCTACCACTAAACCATTGTCCTTAAGCACTATAGATATTCTCTTAAATGTCATTTGACTAAGTTCCCTTGTTACCTTTGGACAGAGTGTTTTTATTCACAACCAAGGAAAATCATTAAGAGAATCAAGCATCAATATGCTCACTGGTCTCTCACCAGAAAGTACACTGGATGTACTCAGAAATATCAGTGCTTTCTTACCTTCTTTTCACCTTCAGATTTCTCCCAGAACAACATTGCTTCAAGAAAGTTGTTCATATAATTTATGTTGTTCTTCCCTTTTTCAAGAGCATCTGTAGGGGAAGTCAAAGAAACAAATGCCATATTTATTAAAATACCACTTACCCAGGTTTTTTCTACATATAAAACATGACAACTGCGTAAAGTAAATTCAAATAAATTCTTTAAACAGTGTAATTCTTCCACCAAGATCATGTGCCATATGCAGAGCACATTGTTTAGACAGTAATTCCTAGTCACCTGCAAGTGCTGATAAAGAATAGACCAAATTTACATAATTGTATAATTAACAAAGTTGTTCAAGCATTATAGAGCTTTGCAATGAACTTTTATTAAAGCAAAAGAATCAGTCTGTTCAGCTAAGCATATCTATAAAATACAAAATCCCTCTGAAATTAATTTGATAACACTAAGCCATTATTAGCATTATTAGTACAGTTTGTACATATTAAAAGTGGACTGACTGGTTTATGAGAAAGAAATTTAGGAAAATAAGCTTGAATTATGTGGACAATTAGTGGCTTAATCTGGAAGGAAAGTGTCCACACAAGGGATTAAAAGGGTTTAACAATCCACTTAGAAATTAATTCAAAATAGCATTTCTGAATATTCTAATACAGACAAGTCTACTTATCACCATGGTATCTAGGTGTATGATAGCCACATTACTGTGATTTAATATATTTCAAAATGCCATCATGTTTCTGAAGTACCTTGAAAACAGATTTTATGTTTCTGCGATTGAATATTACAAACTTAATTTAACTGCACAGAACAAACACAGCTGATACCTGATATCCTATGTTCTTCTCAAAACTCCTCCTCAGCATTTAAGCATCATCACTTGTTTTCCCTCAGAAGTCTATCATGGGTCTAAACACTGAGCCCTCTGTCAACATTCATACATTTCTGAACCATGATTCAGTGTCCTACCTCATCTCTGACTTGTTTTTACTGGTTAAACATGTATGCTAACAGAGAAGTCCTTTTTCCGTAGGAAAACTCAACCCCCGATGCTTTATATCACACATGGCTTTCTAACTTCTGTTTTAACTTCTCCTGCTGTATCTTCTATTTCTTAGTAAGGTCAGGAAATAGTTGACTCACAAAAACAGTAAGACTTACAAAGTTTACAACCTGGCAACCAAACATTATCAAGTAGGGCATTTCAGTGAGAAACATACATACTAGGAAGCTCTGCTGAGATTTGTATTGCAGATAAAATGGCCTAGTGAGAAGCTTATGAAAGATTACCTAAAAATTCTATTTCCATCTTACATTGAAATCAAACGTCTGTTGAAAGTAAGCATCTCTCTTAGATTCTTTTGGAAGTGGCAAAAAAGAGAAGAGGAGGGAAAAAAAGATCCAGTCCCAAGTTTAAAAAGAATGCAACATTGTGCCTTCCCTCTGACTTAAATGTACAAGGAATCACATGCAAACTTCTGGTTACTTAAAGGATTAGGCAGTATATCTCTTAGGAAACTGAAGAAAATCTATATAATAAAACCATAGTACAGTACCAAAACTTAAGAGGAAGAAAATAAAACCACACTAACAATTTCTGCAAGGTAGCAGATACAAGTACAGGAAATAAAATCCATAAGGAAACCGTGACCCTTGTAGGTCAGGCCCTACAAAAATATTAATTGTTCAGAAACTCCATGAAGGCCCCCAACCTTCTGGGCTACAGAAGTAGGAAATTTTCCCTCACCTCCAACTCTTACCTTGGGATAGAGAAATACTGCACACAGATGGCACTGAAGTAAACTGAGCAAGCTGCTCTTTCAACTTCTTGACCTCAGCTTGCAGCTGGCTCACATTTCCTTGTGTATCTTCATTTACTACAGCCTTTTATACATAGGAGAAAATTAGGAAAAGTTAAAATGTAATGTTTTCTGCAGAATTTTGCCTGGACCTTTTGCAGCAACAAGGCAGTACATCAGAGACCATTTCAGCTAAATGCCAACATGCTTTTAAAAAACCCACTCATACAAAATTACATTTTGGGCACTAAGATTAATATAGCACAAGTTAACATAAACAACATTGAATCAGATTTTTTTTGACAATCTACATTTTTAGTAGACATTTACTTTTTTTTTTTACTTGTCATTTTTCTAATGACGTGCTCATTCTTTCAGAACAAGCAATAAATACATGCTATTAGCAGCCATTACTTAAGTCTCCACCTGCTGTCCTTTATCCTAACCAAGAGCAAACAAGCCTTTTTCAAAAACAGTCACTCTTAAATAAAAAGCAAATTTAGTGATTTCAAATAAGGAAAATTAAGTTAAATTTTTGAAAGCATAGGAGTACCTCAATGAAGCTGCCTTGCTTACAGAAATGTGAGTTAAATGACAAGTGTCTGTCTCTACAATAAAGACATTAAGTAACTCTCTTACCTTGTTTTTAATCAACTTTGCTCTCTGAGCAAAATTAAGAGTGGACAGTGTTTCACCAAAACACTTGGATCCTGGGTGAACATTTGCAATTATACATGTTTTTGCATTACCACCAAGAGAATCCTAGTTAAAAACAGAAGTTAGTTTTATTTGCAAGTTTTTGATGACAACAGAAAGCCATTACCTAAAAGATACCATGTATCATTCTTGAACAAGTTGAGGAAAGTATTTCATTCAACAAATATCCACATAGAAGGTAAATTTCTCAAATTTTATTTCAAATGTGGGCATAAAGGATACGACTGTAAATAACTACATTATTTGGGGCTTCAAAACACTGACTATATTGAGATACTTTCTTCACCTGAACAGGAGGAAGAGAAAAAAATGCTAAACAACTGCAAAAATAATTTTGGTAATGAGTAATCACACGACTTTCAGCATCACCTGTTGATTGCTCCGAACTGTCTTCCTTCTGCTTGCAGCCATCAAACAAAATGACAAACCAACAGATTATTGACCAAGGATAGAAAAGGACCATCTCCCTTTTACATTCATGTCTTCAGATACACTTCTTCTGTGCTGTTAAACAAGTATCTTTCAAATCTGAGCTAAAGACTCAAAGTATGGTACTATAGAATAGTCCACAAGCCTCAGTGGCATTCTCTCTCTATTAACAAAGGTCCTATTTGTGGACTTCTTTGCAGCATAGACACCTCAAATAAAAACACTTAAAGTAATAACTCTCAAAGTTATACTTCTGTTCAATTTTTATATATTGTGGGTTGCATTGGAAGAACATAATTCCTCAGTGTTTCATCAATCTACGTAGAACTGGGATGTAACATTGAGAAATTTTGATGTGATCACAACACTGTGTTGTAATACAAATATTGTATGTGTACATACAAATACTGTATTATAATACAAAAATATACTACAGACGTTCACATACTCTTCACAGAATTTTGACAAATGCTGACACCCCAACAAATTTTTGACTGCTTTTTTGTTTTGTGTTCATTTTGAAAAGAGCGTATAAGGTCTCAGGTAGGAGATTAAAATTAACTGATCTTTAACACCAGACCAACCCTAAGCACACATAAGTTAATTCTGGAAATCACATCAAATGTTTCAACACATCTCTAAATATTAGACTTTGATACACATTATTTCCCAAATTATAAGGATGAAAATATGATTTTTTTTCATTAAAACTTGCAAATATGCATGTAGTAGGAGCTTATGACAATAAATAGATTTGTCTCCAGTTAACAGCAAGAGATTGATTAGAAATCTGTTTAGGTAAAAAGGTAATTTTCGATCTTTTTTTCCACTTGCCCAATATTGAAAACAACTTTAATGCACTGGAGTTCAGCTTTTTATAGTAAAAAAGCCCAAAGAAATTTTTTCTCCATCCCAGGTAGCAGATAAAATCCAGAAGATATATATTACCCGTAGCAGAAAAGTGAGCTTGGAATCCCGGTAACAAATGTGTCTCTGTTTGCCATTGCCCACATCAACAAGTGCTGTGATTACTTGGCCCAGGCAGCTTAGTGATCGATTGATGTTACCCGCTTCCTGAAAAAAGAGCAGGGAACGAGAGTGAATGCAGGTGGTGGATGGAACAGGACACTGCATCTGAGAGGAGAAAGGTGCCACAGATACTATAGAACCAACCTTTAACCTCAGTCCTTCTGTATGGGTGTCTTTCTGTCTCTCAGATCCTGCCAAGTCTACCAGGTTGAGCAGGGAAGACCGAATGTTAACAACCTCGTTGTTTTTCTCCATGGATTCCACTGTGATAGTGAAAACTGCATGTGATCTGGAGGATTCTCTGTTCATGGAGGTTGATGCTACACGACGGTTTCTCCAGCCCGTAGTTAATACCTAAGCATGAAAAAGACATCACAATTTCAACTGTATCAGACTGTATTTTACATACAGGTGACATAAGCAGCTGTAGGCACAATTCCACGCAACAGCTTTTAAAAATCTCAAGGACAAGGACTTTTTTTACTGTTTTCCTATAGAAGTATTTTAAAACCAAAGAAGATATAGCTACAGTCAAGCTTAGTAGCAGAACTTGTCATAATATTAATTTATTTTCTCCAAAAGTGCCACTACTGTTTGAAAGCATAACATACCCCATACTGGTGTATATTAGCAGTACACAAAATAATAATAAAAAAAATAAAAATAAAAGTCACAAGTACTGCTGCTGTAGCTCTTGTGTTAGAGATGGAAATGAGATGAGACAAACTCTTGCTCAAGCAGCTTAAGAAAGAAGATTAACCCTGTCTGTCCCCAGCACAACTGTATCTGACCCTACCTCCTTACAGCATGGCTAGCAGACCCTAACTCCTCACAGCAGACTTCCTCTTTTCACAGCCCCCCTTTGACCAGCTACCCAACTCTTTTGTAACACCCATCCTTATTTGACAGCTGCGTCCTGTTAAGGACAAGGCTGTTTTTGGTAATTAGTATAGCCACAACTCATAAGGGGTGAGGTGGCTTGCAATCCATTCTCCTACAAAGTACTATGTGTATCACTCATGGAGAAATAAACCTGACGATTCTGGAACACACAGAGCCCAGTCAGCAGGAAATGTAGTTTCCTGTGGCTGTTTCAGAGATGAGTAGGGCAAGCATTAGGGAAAGATTACTGTAATTGCCATTCAGATATTCTAAACTCCAGAACTTTTTTCATTTCTTACAGGTATGGGATAGTAAGGAAGCATTACCTAAAAACAGCTTTTTGTGTTTTGGAGTATGGATACAGGGGGACAAGGTATCACAGAAAAAAAAATAGGAGCAAAAGAACATGCTTTAATCTAAGAGGAATATATACCAAATAAGATTTAGGATGAATAGTCCAGCATTGAAAAGTGCCAAAAAATACCTGGTATGCTTCAGCAGCAGATGACAACACCTGTTCAACAGCACCATCAACAAAGACTCCTTTCTTGATGTGCTCTCTCAGAAAGAGTCCAGCTGAAGCAGAATCTAGCAAGTCAAATATCTGTTCATTGTAGATTTCAATAAATGAGCATTTGCAGAGAAAACTCTTTCCACTGCCAGCCTGAAAAACACAGTAATTTACACTATAAACAGATTGGTTTTATTAAGTCTGTCATTTTATGGCAGCAAGTCTCTTTTCACACATATCTACAGCTATTAGGTTGCATATATATTGTGCATACTATACATTTCTGATACCAAGGTGACAACCAACATCCAGAAACCTAGATGCATTTTTAGACTCAAAATATAAGCACACTTGTGTCTGAAGAAACTGTACTCTAATTGGTAGAGTACTAGATGTAAGCATTTCTCATTAATACATTTGAGGCAAGATGGCAATAATCTTGGTAACTTCATGGCTTTTAAGTTTACCAACCTTATCTTTACTGAGACAATTACTTTACTGCAATAGTAATTATAAAATAAACATACCTTTTCCTTTTCTCGCTCGATTAGAAAAAATAGGTATTCAAAGCTCCGTGGAATCACACCTCTCAGACTGTGAGTGAAATTATCAGAATCAGATGGTCCTAGAGAGATTTTTTTAATTAAAAAAATAATTAATTGCTCAAGAGTAGCAGTTGACATGCTCAAGACAAAAAAAAAAATTAAGAAACCACTGAAAGATGATTAATCTCTCATGCACTTACCCATCATAGTAAAGGTTTTTCCTGACCCAGTCTGGCCACTAACAAAAAGAAAAATTAAGGTTAAACTTTATTCTGAATTTTTCATTAACCTGCACCTTTTTAGAAGTCAATGCTTAAAACAAGCAAACAAATAATTTTCTAAACTGAATATAAGGAGATAGAAGCAGGCTGAGAAATCAGTCAGCTAAAAAGGTATAAAAATAGATCAGCAAATTTACCAAGGAATCTCTTTAGATAAATCCTGTTTTGTCTCCCCTACCACCCACCATCTTTTTCCTCGTTTCTGTTGGAAAGTTAGCAATAAAATGAAGACTTTGAAATATATACATAAAACTAATTTTTGGCTCAAACTTTTTGAGTTTTATGCCAGTCAGTAGTGCACATAAGGATATATTTGACTTAGAAGTATTTTTTTTATTTTAGGGGTTTTTTCCTAATATAGTTATTAATCATGATAGAGAAACTTCAGGGCAATTTCATTTTTCCACATTTATATATTGTGACAAAGTGGACCTTATAGTTTTGCAAAAGCTGTGCTACACTAAAAAAAACCCAATAAGGTTTTGATTAGATGAGCCCTTTAAGTCAGCATTTTCTGACCAAAGTGCTTCCCCAGTTTTCAAAATGAAAAAATATTCTGTTAATATAATAATATTCACACCACTAGTCATGGATATATTTCTACCTTAAAAATATTCTAAAAGTAAAAATTATCATTCATGAGTTTCCCCACAGGCAGCCAAGAGTCACTCAAGGGCTGAGCTGACCAAATATCAAGTTAAAACAATTTTCACTCCATTTTACCATAGACATACTGAAACCCACTAGCTTTAATAGTACAATGAAACTCCTACATTTTAAGTCAATAATAATAAGATTGAAATGAGTTTACATCTGCATTATTAGCCTTAAGTGTTAAAAGCATAACAGCTACATACAGATTCCTCCAAAAGAGGGGCAAGGAGTACCATCTAATACTGCAAGAACATTCCTTATGCTGCGCTGCAGTAAGGAAGCACTTTTAAAATTTACTGTAAGATTAGGCAGGCTCTGGCTCTTAGAACCCCAGCTGCTTATTAGCACTCTCTCCTTAAATGTCACCATTGCTATGAAATGACAAATTACTACAAAATCACTTACTATGCAAAGATGGTTCCATTGTAGCCATTCATACAAGATTCAACAATGTTTTTAGCCACACTTGAGAACACAGACTCCTGGGGACAAGGGAAAGAGAAGGTACTTGGCACCACCTGTTTAAGTATCTTTTATATCGGTGTTTCCTATGCCATAACTTTATGGTATATAATAGATGCATTCCTTAAGGTTAGACATGTACTATGGTCTCTGGAATTCTCAGAAAATCTATACACCTTAAGTCCTTGTGATATAAATCACTCTCTCTGAAAAAATGGTATTCCTTGATAAACTTCAAGAGAAATAATAAAATTCAGCATCATAGTAACAGCTTCCAAATACATAATAATAATTTTGATCCAGTGGTTTTGATTATGTTATGCAGTTTATACCATCAGTAGGCCAGGTACCTGTGACACTTTAAAATCTAGGTTTCAACATTTGCTACTGCACAATAGCACATTCAACAGACCTGCACAACTTAGTCTCATCTATCTCCACATTTTTCTTATATCTGCAAGAAGAGCCTAGCTACAAATAATAGCCTACAGCAGGTGAGGTTGTTTTGTTTGGTTTTTTTAAACAGAAATTAAATGGAATTGGGAGTCTTAGCAGAATTTAAATTATGTTCACAATGTCAAACACTACATTATAGAAATTAAATTGAAGGATTTTCTTTCCAGTATTGCTTGCCCCAGGTGAGCAATGCATCCATTTAAAAGGCAAAAGTATAAGAAGGAAATATAGTAAATTGAATATAAACTCAAAAGTTCCTTAAATACAAACGTACAGAGCTGGGATGATCCTTGTGAGTCCCTTTTAACTCAGCATACTCTGATTTTGTGAAATCACATCTTAATATCAGCTACTAACTGCCAGTTATTTTTATACATTTGTCTCAATAGGCAGATTTATTTTCTCTCTGTGTTGTTACCACAATGTTTACAAACAAACCTATCAATTTTAATTCAAACTCCAATTAAAGAAATTAACAGCTAAAAAAAAAAATCACATCAAAACCATTAGACAGCAGAATTTAGTGCAGCATTCTGTACTATAATGACATATTGCCACACATGACCACTCCAAAAATTAGACCTAATGCACTGCATCTTTAGAAAGGCTTAGCCTTTCTAAAGTAGTTGCCAAAACTTGGGTGAAAATAGCAGTAGTTATGAGATTCTGGAAACGATTACCTGTGTTGTTTCCATATTTGCAACATAATCAAAAGTGAAGATCTTTGGCTCAGGCTTTGAATGCAGGCGGATGGTATTTGATGAAAGAACAGATAAACACAGGCCATGATCTCCATCGGTCAATGCAGCTCTGTCTGAAGGGGGACGCACCCTTACAAAAACTTTGATGGCATCACCTTCAACACTAAATAAATATTTGTGTATTAGACTACTTCCAAATAAATCAGCTGTCTGATAAAATTAAATCACAACAATCAGATTAAGCATGAGAAGTCTTACAAAAGTCTGTCTGAAAACCATATTATTTGTAGATGAAATCATTAAAGGTAAAAATGTGGCAGATTTTAAAAACAAAGAACATGCAGTTTATTGATGTGGTGCCTAATTTGAGGCCTAAAAGAACACATTACACAGCAAACATGATATGCCCTTCTTTCTCTTGGAAGTTTTAATGGACCAATGGATCAGATAATGCTACAGTCCAGCAAAAAATTGTTAGCATTTTTCTTTGGTGCTCACAAGACTGGGAAAAAGAATCAATTTTTGATCAATGAATCAAATGAAGCATAGCATCTAAAATATCCCTAACCAATTTCATCACATTTATCATCTTTAATAAGTAACTGTGCATGACTCACATAAAGGCTTTGAAGAGTTCTGCCATAAATACCAATACACCCATAAAATATTAAAGAATTAAATTCTTACATGAAGTGGTAGCAAACTTGGATTTACTTAACTTCATTCTTTTCCAAAAGTTTTAGCAGGAGGATGTTATAACTGCTATTTTTAGTTTTGGTATACAAGTGAGAGAAAGATAACAGTTTTAAAAGTGAGGAAGGGTATTCATGAATGAAATGTGCAGTTGGGTAGTGGCAGAGGAAAGGCCTAAGAACATAAGCAGCAGCTGAGAAAGGGAAAATTTTATAATGGATTTAAGACACACCAAATTAATTTGCCAACTGTTCTTTCATTGTATAACAACTCAGAATACTGAGTTGTGGCAGTTTACACTTGGAGGGCTTTTTGGTGTTAGTTTAGGGCTTCCTCACAGGACTGAAGTTTCTAGTGTGATATTTCTACATATGAACTCTAGAGTCCAGCTGCAGAATTAGCAAACAAATGAAAATTTATTGCATGGAAACATTCCAAGAGGAACCCAACATGTCAGCACAACAGTATTCTTATGAGTACATTTTATTTTAAGCATGTAAGGATGTTAGGAGAGAAAGGCAGCGACCTTAAGCAGGTAAAGATTGGAAGAAAAAATTTTAAATTATCTCACAAAGTTATGCTAGGTTTTGTTTGCACTTTCTGTGCAATGTGATTAATAATATATGGGAACTAGCCAAAATTACTTTACCTAGGTGAGTTCAACAAAGATATTGAAGAGTCACGCAAATCTCCTACAAAAGAAAAGAGAGACACAAAAATTAAAATAAAATTACTACTCAAAACTCCCCACCTAAACAGAAAATACTGCAAGCAGTACAGAGGGAAGTAAATGGAGAGACTTATAAATTTCTGCTTTGTGCATGAACAGAACCACATGAAAATATTTGGTAATTATCTTCCTTTGGCAGAAAGATTACAGAAGTTACAGAAGTAGAGAAAGCTCCAGTCCTTTAATGCGAAGATGCACACATTTGTCAATGTGTCATTTGTTCAGCCTGGCAAAAAGGAGGCTCTGGAAGACCTTATCACTCTACAACTGCCTGGAAGGAGGTTGTAGCCAGGTTAGGGTTGGACACTTCTGCCATGTGACAGGATAAGAGGACACAGCCTCAAGCTGTGCCAGAGGAGGTTCAGGTTGGACATCAGCAGGAATGTCTGAATGGGCTGCCCAGGGAGGTGCTGGAGTCGCCGTGGTTGGAGATGCTTAGAGTGGCACTCAGTGCCATGGCCTGGTTGACAAGGTGTTGGTCAGCTATGGGTTGGATTCCATGATCTCAGAGGTATTTTCCAACCTCATTGATTCTGTGATTTAGCCTCATTTTGCACAGCTTCATATTTCAAGTAGATAGCACATATTACCCCACAGTACATAAAGTGACTTATTTTTTACTTAAGAGTGAAATCTCACATGAAAGTACGTAATAGAATCAAAATACTATGTAACAAAATTGCATTTAGAAAATAGGCAAAATAACAATGAAAGACAAAATATTCCAATAATAAAGTATCTATAAAATCTTTAAAACTACAGGGGTTTTTTGTAGGAGGATCGCCTTTAACAGCAGAATGAACAATGATGTGCAAAGATGCTAACCTTCTCTTTGACATGCATACTACTTAAATATCCTGCTGCTGCATGAGCTTTTTACGCGCTGTTTTACCTTACTCGACATCTGAGAAGTAGTTTTCCCTCTAATTAAGCAAATTATTCTTCAATTGCACAAGTTATCAAGGAAAGGAGCGCATTTAAAAACCGAAATCAGACCGACAGGTACTTGCAGAGCTCAGGGAATAGCCTGGAGTCGTGTCAGGGGCGATTTGGGCTGGATGTTAGAAAAAGGTTCCTCACTCCGAGGGTGGTTGGACATTGGAATAAGCTCCCCAGGGAAGCGGTCACAACACCGAGCCTGACAGAGCTCAAGAAGTGTTTGGACAACACTCTCGGGCACATGGTGTGACTCTCGGGGACGGTCCTGTGCAGGGCCAGGACTTGGGCTCGACGATCCTTGTGGATCCCTCCGGACTCAGCTTAATCCGTGATTCTGGGAAAGAGCCGACCCCCAGGTACCGCGACAGCACCGGGGCAGCGCTCTGTCCGGGGCACCGCAGGGCGGAACCCCGCGGAACCCCGCGCCCGCCTGGGAGGCACCGAGCCCCGCACGGCCGCACCGGGCCCCTTTGGTTCTCCCGTGCGGGTAATGCCCCGCCAGGCCAGAACCGCTCCTTAGTTCTCGAGGCCGTCCCGGTCCCCCCTCACTCCTCGAACCAAGAGCACATCCCCAAACCCCCTCGCGGCCGCCCCCACTCACCTCTCACGCCGGGACCCATAGTCACTCCAGCCCCAGCAGCTCCCGCCCGCCCGCCCGCCGCTCCAAAATGGCGGCGCCTTTGAATTTGGCGCTCAGCGGCGCGGCCCCGCCCCCTGCCCGGGCCAGCGCGGGCGCCGCCATTTCCCTGCGCGCCTCCAGCGCCCCCGGGCTGGGCGGGGCCGCGCTCCGGAACGGAGGGGCGGGGCTGCTCGCCTCCCGCCCGGAAGCGCGCGCGGCGGCCATGAGCAAGAGGAACCAGGTCTCCTACGTGCGGCCGGCCGAGCCCGCCTTCCTCAGCCGCTTCAAGCGGCGGGTCGGGTACCGGGACGGTCCCACGGTGGACACCAAGGTAAACCCCTGGCCCGCGG
Source organism: Parus major (assembly GCF_001522545.3). Classification (NCBI taxonomy): domain Eukaryota; kingdom Metazoa; phylum Chordata; class Aves; order Passeriformes; family Paridae; genus Parus; species Parus major. The sequence continues at coordinate 44,816,913 of NC_031769.1, read as the reverse complement.
GTGGGAAGGGGCAGCGCCCGCTTCCTGGCGCTTCCCGAGCCTTTATGCCCGCCCATCCCCGCCCCCTGCCTTCTGCGTGGCGAGCGGCAGGGAAACAGCATTCCAGGGTTTTGTGATGAAAGGGGGAGCCGTAGTTTACTCGCTTAAAACTGACTGAAATCGTCTGTGTGACTTGGTTTTCCTTCTGTGTTTTTTTTCTGCAAGGCTGCTGTGGCGGCCTTGCGGAGCAGCCGCCTCAGCCTCGCGGTGCCCGAGGGGGCTGTGGGGGCACGGGGGGAGCAGCCGTGATCTCCGAACTTCAGCTGGACTTTAAAAAGCCCAGGGCGGTGGAGGAGGGGCGCGGTGTGCAAAAACTGTTCTAAAAGTACCCTAATTTTTTTTATTGAAAAGGAGTTAATATGGGTTCGACCTGAAAGAGGGGGAAATTTAGGTTAGATATGTAGAAAAAAATTCTTGACTGCGAGGGTGGTGAGACAGGTTGCCTTGGGACATTGTGGGAGCCCCATCCTTGGAACTGTTCAAGGCCAGCTTGGATGGGACTGTGAGCAGTCTGCCCTAGTGGGAGGTGCCCTTGTCCACGGCAAGGGGGTTGGATCTTTAAGGTGCCACCCAACCCAAAACATCTTGCTGTAGGTCCCTGGTCATGAACCGTGTTGTGATGGGTGCAAAAGCAGGGTCTGAGCCAGCTTAAAAAAGCCAGTTAAAAAGCAGCCTTTCCTAAGGCACAGTTTTTTTCTGCTTCTAATGTGATTTTGTGTGTGTTTCCCTCTTAAGTACGGTTTTACAGGGTACCTTAAGAAATTAGCTTATCATTATATATATATTCAGTAGATGACAGTAATGCTGCTTATACTTTCCCTTACAAAACAAAGTTTTCAGGTCCTCTAATATTGCCAGACTTCAGGTTGCTGCACTAAGGTTTCCTTTCCAGAATCTTTATTTTAAAAAAATAAAAAATTACCCCAGTTGATTCTCCTGTCCCAGTACACATTTGAGGGAGTAGAAACAGGAGTATGATCTTCCTTGTGTCAGTGCTGCTTACAGTGATTTGTTTAGCCAGGTTTAATAATGCAGCCACCATGCACCAACATTTCCCTTCGTGCTGTTTTGACTGCAGCATAGAAGGTTCAAATTTGGACCCGTGCAAAAAAGCTTCTTTTAGTGTTGTATAGCAGACAGTGGCTGCATAGTCAAGATGGTGAAGAAAAGGAATTAATTCCTTGCTTTCCACGTTCCTGCTGTTCTGGTCTCTAATTGATGGAGCCCGTACTCCCATGCTGGTGTTTTCAATGGGAAACCATATCTCAGTGATAGAATTTGAGATGTCTCAATGATGGAATTGGAGACTGATTTGTTGGAAAGAAAACACATTGGAAGGGCCTGGAACTGGCAGCTGTGCCAAGTCTCCTCACTAACCTTTCTGAAAAAGTGAAACCAAAGGGAACTGGCCCACAACTGGAGTGATGATCAGAATGGCTTTTATTTCTCTCTTCTCCAGAGAGAACAGCTTCCACTTGCAGATGATGACGGTGACAATGGCAGTGACAAGGAAGACGAGCAGCCTCAAGTTGTGACACTGAAAAAAGGGGACTTGACTGCAGAGGAAGCAATGAAAATAAAACAGCAAATCAAAGAGGCCTTAAAGTCAAAAGAATCAGGTGAATTTCAAATACTAATTTCTTGCTTTGTGTAGTCAAAGAGATAACCCACAAAAGAGGGTCTGATACTTGCTCAGCTTTCTACTGTTTTATACTACCTTTGATTAGTTCTGAATTTTTCACCTAAATAATTTGCACTTGTGGTTCCTAATCTCAAGTCATTAAGTACATATTCAGGCTGTCTAGCTTTTTATACTGATGTAGTTCTGTGCTTCTTGATTGTGCACCATCCTCCCTCTAAATACTCCCTTAAATTAATTTTTTTTACTGTATTATTCCAGTGCATAGTCTTTTGACATCACTTGTGATAATTTTTGAACTCATTGACTAGTTTAACCAAATTTGACAGTGGAGTGGATGTTTAAAAGGTAATTGTATGAGTTCATGAAAGAGAGTGTCAGGTCTGTGCTTCGGTGGAAAGAATTGCAGATGTGTGGCTTGGGAACATTGGGAACTTAGCTGAGTGGTCCATGTGATCTCTTGCTTAAAATCAACCCCAGTATGTGTTGTGACTTGCAAATATATTAAGCAAGATAAACAGATGATACAATAGTGCTAAAAAAGACCAGCAAGGTCCAGAAAAACAATGTTTCTGTATCACAAACAGTTACAGATTTCCATTCCACAGAATGGAAAGATGGAAGTGGTGTGGGAGGGACTGCTGCAGTTTGACAGTAACAATGAGAAACTACAGCTGATGGATACAGTTATGTTAAGAATTTTTCTCAGTATTCATCATTCAGGTATGATTGACACAAATGCTTTGAGCGTCCAGAAACTCAATCATTACACAGGGTGTGATGAAATATAGCTTTATCTTTTGCTGACAGAAGACTTGACAGATTGAATGTAGCTAATGTTGTCTCTAGTGGAAATGTCTTGACAATTAAGAATATAGGAACTGGAACCTCACAAGTATAAAATAGAAAGGTAAATGATAGAAATGGGATGTCTTCTGTGGTTAGCCATTACAGCTATTTACAAAAACTGCCAATTGAATTTGGAGCACACTGTGAGACCTAGCACATGGCTGCCAATATGCCATGCTTAGCTTCTCTCTTTGTCTGCCATTTGGATTTGAAAATTCAGGTTTATGCTGTCTCTGTGTAGACATATGTATTAAAATCCAAATGGTTTAAATGGAGGAGTCAGTAACAGAAGTGGGAGAAAATATGTTGAGAATCTTATATTTTTTGAAAAGCAGATTGTTGAGAAATCTTAATTTTTAATAACATAAGTTAGCTTGAAGCTAAATAAACTACATCCTGTTTTCTGCAGGTAGATATGTATTTGTTAGGTCTGAGCAGGTATATGACTTGAACTCCTCTGAGAATATATGCTCAGCTTTGGGCTTACTTCTGGTGTCTTGTTATTGAAGTGTAATGCCTACAGATGCTTGGTGTCGCAGTTTCTAAAGTCCTCACAAAATTTCTTTTCACCCTCCTAGTATTGGGAGAAGTTTCAACTTATTGGAAAGAAATGTCATGGCTCTTTCTGAGCATTGACTTCCTTTTCATATAAGCAACTTGAACTTTGAGTGATCACAGTAGGGGGAAAAATGGTTTTGTAAGGCTGGGCAAAAAGAAGTAGTTGTCCATGAGAATCTATTGAGGTGGAGTCCATGCTGTGAAAAAAGTCCAAAAGAGCTACCAAGCTGAATACACAGTGTGAAATGGAAGTGTATTTGAATAGAGTGACTGAACTTATTTGGTGGAAAAAGACATTCCTAAGACATAATTGTATGTAGTGAGGATGGCAGTATTGAGTCCCTGTAGGACTTAGTCACCTCTGCTTATTACCCCTTCAGCCCTTCAGTAATAACTTGAATTTGGAGGAAAAAATCCACAGAAATAGGTAGCAGGAGTGTTGGGGACTGCTGCCCTCTGTTCTGCATTATTGTGTTACTGTTCATTCATCTGCCTTTGCAGTTAATACGAGGTCTTCGTGTCCTTTTCCTTTTTATGGCTTATGGGAATAAACAGGGTAAGTGCTGCTGTGTTCCTCTGCTGTGGAGAGAAGCCAGTGTGAAATTTTCAATGAAGGGAGGTGTGTATGACTGTGCTACAACTTGCTGGAGGCTTTTATGCATTTTGGGCCATTTTTGCACTCTCAGTCTGACCTAGATTTAAATTTTGATTTCTAGTCTGAGACAGGTATTTAGATAGCTGTTTACCCCAGTTTAATAAAGAGAGTTTTGAGTAACATGTGAATTTCTTTTATTATTTTGGCTGTCAGTTCTGAGAATAAGAAGTATAAAAAAAAAATTGGTGCTTCATGACTTGGTTGCATTTCATGTTGCTTTGATTTTAATCCCAGAGTTGAAAGTCAGATTATTTAATGGCTACTAGACCTTACTACAGAGTCCCAAATCAGATCATTAGTGAAATTGCATGAAGTTAAAAAGGTAATAGGAAAGTAAATTTCCCAGCTGATAATCTTACTTTCCAGCATGCATCAATGCTGAGACACTTTGATGGAACCTAAGAAATGTGCTACTAACTGTCTGTTGTGGGTACAAACAGTTTTTTAAAACATGGCAAGCACTCAGTTTTGAGGTTCTGCCCTCTTCTCTTTTATACTTGTAGTGATTGTCTTCATTTGAAGGACCTTGTCTTAAGATTTAGGATTGTGATAATACTAGAATTTTCCATATCTCATTTACAAACTTTCTCCTTTGTTTTCTTCTATAACCATTCTGACATGGCTACAGTTTTTGTTTGTTTTTGTTTTGTTTATTTTTAATTTTAGACACCAGATGTTCCCATGACTTGCATTTTCTTATATAGATGCACATTTTTGCATTCATCTGGTAAAACCAGCTGATTAATGTCCTAGCTGCATTTAGTTGCTTCCTAAGGCAGAACAAATCCTAGCTTTTCTGTTGGCTTTTGCAAGCAGAGCCACAGGGATCTTTTTTAATTTAGGACCAAACCTTTCTTATATAAGAAGATGCCCTTCTATATTGAAATATTTTTCTCCATGGAGCAGAGACTCAGAGGCTTTTTAAAAAGTAGTTTGTTTATCAACACTGATGTTGCTTCATGTTTTATGCATCATTTAAAAAATTGTCAGTGTTGGTTCAGAGACAAAGAAAAATGGTCTTATGAAAAATTAAATTTGCACAAAAGAAAATATGTGAATTACTGCAAGATATCCCAGCATTCGTTACAGTCTGTGAAATAGATTTTGTTTTCTACTGCTTATCTACTTCATATGGCCTCTGGGACAATCTGACATGCAAATGACCAAATTTGGCAAAAGGTGTCCTTTCTTGTTCAAAGCCTTATAATATTTTTCTTGTTTCATTCTACATGCTGGGTTCTGGGGAAGGACAGTAGAGGGAAGAGACAAGGGGTCCTTGCTGTCTTGGCTATTGGAGCCCTTTCTGAATAAGCACAGGCTGTTCTGATTTAAGCAGCTGTTCTGTTAGATACATCTCACAGAGGTAATGCTGCTCTTCATCATATGTGAAATAGCAGGAGCCTAAATCAAAGCTAAATTTGCTGTATTTAAGGAAGGAAAAGTGTTCTTATAAACAGTTGAGACTGACTACAGATCAAGAGTGGCCTTCTTACCTTCAAACCACCAGTGTGCCAAGTTCCTGGATTAAATGCTTCCAAAGGCATGCATAGAGAATGGGTGGCTAGAAGGCACTGGAAGGAGCATCTGAAGTGGCTGACATGAACTTCTAACCTTAGAAACCATTAAGAAATTTGCCAGGTTATTGTAATTTTTTTCCTAACCTTCTATCTTTGAATAGATATATATGGGCTTGATTGTTCCTGACAGTTTAGTGGTATTTATATTTCCTGTTGTTGCCTCATTGACCCATGTGGACAGAAACTGCTGAGAAGTGGTGCTGCTGACTACACAAATGACTATTAAATAAAAAACCCTCTAAACTGAAGAGCAGCATTTCTTTTTCAGACCCTCATTTCTGTTTTTATTGTAATGTATAAATTGAAATTGAAAGAAAAGAAGAAATTTCTGACTTTGTGGTTTCTTAAATTGATGTCACTTGTGATGTGAGTTTTCAGCTCAACATCTGACTGTGCTTTGTGTTGGTCAACTACTGTAAAAATGTGGTCCAGGTAAATAGCAGCAATGACTAAGAACAGTGGGAATTTGAACTGCTAGTGTAGTTTTTGACTCATTTGTCAGAAGTGGAATTTATTATTTGTTGTGCTTTTATGTATTTTATGTATTTTACTTTTTGTGTTTCAGTGTGCTTACCAGAAATCCCGCTTTCCATAATTTGTAATACTAACAGAGTCTTTTATTAGGACTCTGTTTTAAAAACTACCAACACTGAGATTGTTTCTTTAGTCTTTTTATTTTTATTTTTTTTAATTGCTTAATACAAGTCAGTTTTTTGTAGGTCTTTGATACAAACAAAAAAGAGAGCTGACACATAAGAACCTGGTAAAATTACAAAGGATAAAGTGAAGTCTTTTTACCAGCTGGAAAAGACAATCTTACCAAATTAACACAAAATTCTTGAACTGCTATATCAAATTCTTTCAAAGAGTGTAGTCTGTCCTCACTCTCTCCACATGTAGGTAAGGTAAGGCTAGGCCTACTGTGTTTTCTCATCTGCTTCAGTCTTTGTCAAACACTGCCAACACACACTGCTCTCTGAAGCTGGTCTGGGCTTCCAGCTGAAAGGAATGTCCTTGAGCATATAATGAAATTTTGACAGTGTTTAACCAGGCCAAGAGCTAAAATAATTTCCTTTGAAGCAGAATGACCTGTGAATAGTATTGTAGCCCTGGAGGTCAGAGCTGAGCTAGTTACCATTTTGGTGGAGTTTTTGAGCTTTGCTGTTTGTGCCCTTAGCTTACTGCATGTTTAAATTCATACTGCAAAGATACTTTTCAGTCTTTCCATCTGGTTGGCAAAATGAAATTATTTTGTGTGGGTAGCAGGACAGTTGTGAGTAAAATTAAAACTTCTGTTCTCTGTTTTTCCATGGATTACAAATACATAGCTGTTTATCTGTTTTCTTTTATGGATATGCTTTGAACTACATTTTTGAGGGGTTAGGTTTTTAAACTTACCACTCTAAGAAAATGCAGTAATCTGTTTGTTATAGAGTGTTCAATGGGGTTTGATTTTTTTGCTCCTTGTGCTTATCCAGTAGCTGGTTGTGTCATTTCCACAGTGATATGGGTACTGGATACAGTTGGCACTCCAACTGGCTCCAGTACATAGACAGCTGTGTCTGCACATAAGGGAAGTTCTTATAAGTTTTTCATTTGGTTTGTTGGTTGTTGGTTTTTTGTTGTTTTTTTTTTTTTCAGAATTTGGCTTATACTGTGCCTCAGATCTTGTTTAAATTAGAATATCTGTGTTTCCAAGTAAACATTGTAGTTAATGCAACAATTAGTAAGGAAAAATATTTGCTATTAAACTTCTGAGCCCAAAAATGGAAGCCCAGCTTCTGAGAAAAATGATGCATAGTGTATTCTGATTCATTAGGTGTGATATGCTTTCAGGAGTTCTATTTCCGTCCCAAAATTTACTGTAGGCACTTCCCAAACTTCTATATCGCATGTACAGCATCTAAATCCCTAAGCTTTCTGTGCAGAGTTCACAATGGATCCATTGAGAACTGTGCATTTCATATCTACAGTTTATTACTGCTGCCAACTCCTTGTAACTGCAGTGCTTTTCTAATGTGCTAAGTCTGAAGTATTTCTCCCCAAACCTAGTTAGTTATTTTTTGCCTAGTAGTATTTTGTCATAAACTAGGGTAGAATCATAGAATCAAGGAATTGTTTGGTTTGGAAAACACCTTTAGATCCGTATGAAGCCCCACTTACTAACCTTGCACTGCTCTGTTGCCATTAAACTATGTTCTGAAGTGGCACGTGTTCTTTGAATGCTGCAAGGGATGGTGTTTTCACTACTTCCCTGGACAACTTGCTCCAATGCCTCACTACTCTCACAGTGAATAAATTTTTCCTGGTATGCAATCTAAATTTCCCCACGTGGCCATTTCTTGTCCTATTTCCTGGGAGAAGAGACTGATGCCTACCTCACTACAACCTCCTTTCAGGCAGTTGCAGAGAGATGAGGTCTCCCCTGAGCTCCTTTTCTCCAGTCTAGACAACCCTGGGTCTCTCAGCTGCTTCTCAATAAGACTTGTGCTCCAGCTCATCACCATATGCACCTTTTGGAAGTATGCGTTCCATAGAAGCCATTGACAGAATTGGTGCCTCATTTTTCAAGCTAGGTTTCTTCTTTAAGAGGGTCTCTGAAACTTAAGGCATTCTATGTGAAATTTCCCACTGAAGTTGATGTCTTCATTTGTACCACACAACCCTAAAGATACCAGGTTTTTTAGTTGTATTGTTTTGAGAATGCACTGAAGAGAGTTTCAGACAGTGCTGTGTAGATAACACTGAAATGTTAAGTCTTCTGCTGTAGTGCTGATGTACTAAGGAAAGAATTTTAGCTAAAGAGAAAAGTTATTTATTGGTTATAATTAAATAGCACATAATCTTGTCAAACACATTTCTGTTGAGTAATGAATTTCACAAAAGTAATTTAGGAAAAATATCTTGCATAGAACCTATGGCTTCTTAACATTCTGTCACATACACATTATAAAAATTGCAAACTGCAGCATGAACCTTTGTGTCTGATTCATGACTTTACAGTTATACTTTATCTTTCAGTAATACTGCCCTGATTCTGTTACTTAAGCAGTAGCTTTCCCACTCTGCCTGATAATCATGGAAGGGACTTCTTTTCAGGATTGTTGTCTGCCCCTCTGCTTGTACTAGAGCAAAATTAGTCAGTTGGAATAGTTGGATGATTTTGTGGATACAAAGAAACCCTGAAACTTTCATCCATTATGATAATAAAGGGGAGGTTTATTACCACATGATCTTTTCAACTGTCTCAGCAGGACAGAATATATTAGGGAAAAAAAAGTTTTTTCTTGTATATGTGCCATTTTGTTATTTAAAGAGATGCCATAATTCTGAAATAAGGGCATTTGTTGTCACGAATTTTACAAATACTGAAGCGGAGTGAGAGGATCCTATGAAGTTGTCCTCTCTGTTTTGGTAAGTGGATGTGAACGGAATGTGCAGCTCTACTGCTCACAGTCTCTTCTGATTTAGAGCTCTAGTTAATAAAACCCCATTTCCAATAGGAGAACTGCAGGGGGATTGTCTTCAAGGGCTGGCTGCCATGGAGCAGGTGCATGTACAGGAAGGACATTCATTGATAGAGTTTATGGCCAAAAAGTACATCTTCATGATTGTTGTATTCTCCCAGAGGTCCCACTGATTTTGGTTCAAGGTCTGTATGTGTTTGTGAACATGTGCATATGAGTTCTGACTTTACTCTCTTTGTTACAGATGATGAACCAGAACCTGCTGATGGAAAAATTATGTTCAGGAAACCAGCCAAACGTTCATCAGAGAAGTGTTTGGACTTCAATGTAAGTTCAAGTAAGAAGATGAAAGAAGCAAAGAAAACTAAGAGGGAAGCAACTACTTCTCAGAGTACAGCCAAACAAGTAAAAAACAGCAGTCTTCTCTCATTTGATGATGAGGAAAATGATGATTAGGGGTTGTATTTTTTTATGCTTCACTTGCCTGTCTGGAGACCTGAATAACATTGAGGGCTTTCATAGAAATTGAAGCATGATGTCTTGAGTCTTCTCTTACTTTATTATAGTCCAGCTAGTGAAATATTGTATAAAATAAGCAAGAGCTAAGTTTTTTCTTTCCAGTAAGTTGGAACTGTCTGTCATGTCTTTATTTTAAAAGAGTTTAACCACGTAGGTAAAAGCTATTTGAGGTCACAAATGTGTAGCAAAATATACCTGTATATGTTCAGCTTATGAATTTTCAATCAATTTTAAAATGCCCTCCATTACTAAAATGTATTTCTTCTATATTGAATAGCCTTAGTTAACAGTTGTGTGGTTTTTACCTGTTGTCCTGAGGTGACTTTATGATCCTGGTATCTCCAATCACCTGGTTTATGTTACATATTAACATATTACTGACATTCAAGAGACACTTCATTGCTATGAAATAGAGACTGAAGTTTTCTGTCTCACACCTTAACAAAAGTTTGCACGACCTTTGCATTTGTGATTTGCAAGATTAGCTCTTTGCAGAGCCTTGCAGTAAATGAGGCTGCAGTTGCTAAAGTCATGTAGTCTTGATCCTGTCTTTGGTGAATGCAGTCTAAGAAATTCAAATTCATTTGAATTGGTTGTGATAGCAAGGTACAGCGATTTTTATTCTAGCTGATGGTATCAACTAATGCTAAAGAAGCCATTGGAGATTGTGCGCTTTGGTTTTCACACTGATGGACTCGGTGATTTGGTGGTGTTTTGGGGTTGGTTTTTTTTAGTATATTTATTCCAGTTGACTATTTATGTTCTCATAATAAGTTGAGATCTCAGCTTGTTTAAAAAACTGTATCTTACCTTTAAGCTGCGGAAAAGCATTAATTTAGTAGGGGGGAACTTGTAAATAGGGAATTTAAGCCAAGCAACGCTATAGCTGTGTGTGTCTTGGTTTAAGACAGTTTCCAGGGCAGACACTCCAAAGTGAGTTACTGCCCCTTTTAGTTTTAACTGCTTCCCTTTCACCAATAAGCAGAGATGAAAGCAAGAACATTTAAGTGAAAAAATAACAGTTTAATAAAAAATGAAATAGCAACTGAAGGATAACAGTAATCATCAGATAAAAAGGTGCTGAATCCCCTTTGTGCTTGGGAACAAAGACAAGATGGCAGAGAAACCCCTCTCCAAAAATGTTGGCCTCCATAGACCACGTGGTCCTGGGGACAAAGACAAGCTGGTGGAGAAACCCCTTCTCCTGACCATGTGGTGGAGAGAGAACAAAGGGAAAAATACCATCACAGCATCTTTAACTCTCTGATTATAAAAGTCTGTCTTCCACCAAACAGCAACCAATGATGAACAAGGACAAAACATGAAGAAAGCTGGACTCCAAAGCAGTCAAATGCTGCTGATCCATTTGCTCCACATCGCCCAGCAGGGTCTCTCTCCTGGCAGTGGCAGCTGCTCCATCAACAGTGGCAGCTGGAACTGGTCAGTGACTGGAACTCATGGAGGGACTCCTCCTCAGCAGAAAATGAGATGCCTGGGGCAGCCTGGACTCTGCGCCCTTCTTCTTTAGCTGTGGGCTGCTGTGGGGGCTGGAGTGACCGTATGGAGCAGGGGCTGTTTCTTTTTCCAGTTGTGGTGCCATGGCTGGTCATCCTGGGTGACAGCAATGAAAAAGGAAGGAAGGAAAAAAGGTCTGAAGAGAAAGTCCTCCCTGGCCCAGAGACCAGAACAAATGGGAGCTTTTGCCTTGCACTGCCTCAGCTTCTCAGTAGCTAGTGGGAACGAAAGAGAGGCCTGTGTCAGTGTTGTCCTACTTTTAAAGGGATCCTGGCGTCCCCTGCCTCCACAAACCTGGGGCAAGACCCTCTGATTCTGACCCCTGGGTCTTGAAGGGAGAGTAATAATCTTGGGCAGATGAGCGTAGAAAGAAAGTGATCATTTCAATACCTTTCCTGTAACAGGACAGAAACAACACTGAGAGCTGATGGGATTTGGGAGAACAAGGTGGTGGGAATGTCACTTATGACTTTGAAATTATATTGGGTGTATGGTGTCTTCTGTAACCATATGAAACTAGTTCTGCTGCATGACAGGACATTTGAAATTATTTGGCCTGTAAAGCTTCATTGAGGAGCAAATTTCAAGTTGCTGTGTGAAACAGCTGGTTTTAGTTTGTTCATCTGGTAGTAAACAATAAATTATGTTTTCTTTTAAGTGGTCCAAAGATATTTTAATAAAAACTTCAGTACATGGAATGAGATTTTTTTTTTGCCACCTGATATTAGAGCCTCCTGTACCTGCTGCCTGTCTCCCTACACACCAGCTTCCTGCAGCATAACATCAGATGCAAGTCTGCACACTGTTTCACACTGTTTGTGTGAGTACATGTTACCCTGATTTTGAAAATTAATAGATCTGCTGTCCTTTGCAGAAATTGAAACCAGACCTGTAACTGGATATTAAAGTCTTGTTGCACTGGTCTCATATTAGAATTGTGACAGAAGTGCTGTTGGACAACCTGATTATTCCCATGAGGATGTGCTACATTTGTAAATATGTAATTTGTCTGCATTTCATATAAAAGATGAAGAAATTTAAAGAAGTAAAGAACCAAAGCTTCTCGGGGATTAGTATTCCCTTTTATTTTGTATACTTAAAACTTATTGGAATCCATTAAAATATATATATACACATACACACCCATGAGTAATCTTGTAGCATTCCAGCATACAAAAGGAATATCAGGGCATATGTCAACAATGAAGTAGATACTCTGACTTGCTGAGACTCATCTAAAAGAATGAATTAACCACTGGCTGCTTACTTAAACTTTTCAGGTTCTGTTTGTCAGCACAGCAATACATTTGCTTACATTTTTCTTTCACAACCTGGAAGCTCATGACTTGAGCTGTGAGGCAGTTTAGGAGGCATGGCTGCTGAGATAAGTGCTTGCCAAGGACCAGAGGGCATTTGGTTTTACCCAAAAATTAGAGAAACTCTCACAAATATGCAGCTGCTCTGGCCTGTTCAAAATAAGATTGAGATCTTGTTTGATTCTGAATAGTTTTGCATTCAAGCAAAAGTCACCATTTTTAGTGAAGCACTTGGGAGACTGAATTCCAGTAAAGTGAGGGTTACCTTAAAGTATGGAGTGCAGTACTTTTCCTTAGTCATGCTTCTAGCTCTACAACCTCATGACAGATGTCTGGAATGCAAATAAATTGACTGAGTTTACTTGGAAATAATAAATTGAAAGATATGTTGTTTAGGCAACACAGCAGGGGAAAGAAAGGTGGATGCGGAAACCCAGTTTCTTCCCTTTATTCCGACTGATTTGTAGTGCTCTGACCGGGAGGAGACCTTTGTATTCATTGTATTTCACTCCCAGTTCACCTAACAATAACTAATTGAATAGATTTATTAAGGGGTGTGAGTGATTCACAAAAGCATTTTAATCAGGTAGTCATGTAAAAATTCAGTGTTTTTACCATGACACACCAGGAAAAACACACACACTATCAACTCTCCATGGAACCCATGATTAAAGAGAACAATTATTTGTTCATTTGGAAAGAAATGTGAAATGCTTAAGCAATCACCTGTCCTAATGGGCCATGGGAAAATAATAACCAGAACTTTCTTATAAAGGGGAAGCCAAAGGTAAGTACATGGAACATGAGGCTAGGACAGGAAAGGACAATTTTCCCAAATTTTCCTTCTCTCTTGCTTGCTCCCAGCCCCAGTCCTTTTCCCCCCTGTAGTAGAGAATGTATATGCATTTATTTTGTCATGGAGTTTGTCCAGTTAAATGTGAGAGCAGTGCTGGAGGAGCAAGGTGAGAGTAGCTAAGGCTTGTTACCCAATACAGGAATCTTGGTCAGATGCGTCCTGTTACCTCACATGGGAATTTTGTACAGCTTCTATTAATAAAATACTTGAAACTTCCCAATTGATTGAGGCTAAAACATTTATTGATGGTGTTAGCTGAGCAGTAAGGTATAACAAATCTGGTGAACTGTAGTAGCATTGCAGCAACAGATGCATCTAATGGAGGCTTTTTACACTGCAAAGGTGCTTGGATGCGAGTAGGAAAGGTGAGATGCTCTGTCACCTTAATTTCTTTTGAAGATCCAGGATCTTTCTCTAAATGATAGGAATCAAGGTGAATCGTCAAAAATGCTACATTCCTGATAGATAGAATGAGCAAGAAAATGCACATGTGGGCAGGTGGCCCAGGAGTTCATACCTCTGGTTGTATTTCTGAAATACAAGCAAATTTGTTGTACTGCAGAAGTTCATTTCATTGGCCTGAAGAGGAAGGGATGAGTCAGAATTCTATTCTGATAGTTTTTTTGTCCAGCACTTTTCCTAGAAATATCATTTGAAGGATCAAAGGCTGTGTTTTGCAGACACTGAGCCTGTAAGAAAAAGCCTGTATTTAGCAGTTTTAATTACACATTTTTTAAGTTTCATCACAGGACTTAATGTCCTTTTTTACAGTGCTTCAGTATATAATCCTGTTAGAAAGCTGCAGATTTAAAATGAAGCAGGAAGCAGCAATGTCATCGTTTCAGCTGATTGTTTCCCTTATGCTGTAGTGTATTAACTAAGTAATGCTTCAGTTGGCTGTGCAGAGCCAACTGCGTTCTCAAGGACATCAGGCTTGCCTGCAGATGAGTCATTACCTTTTGAGCAGCACAAGAGGTATGATGTGCAGCCTCAGCAAGTGTTTGTCCATTGAAGCTGGTTAATAACCTATAGGCCTCTCCTGTGGCAGGATGCCATAAATCAATCCTTTGTGCATTCAGCAAGCAGAAAGGTTGGTGTATCAGCTGCCTCTTCAGTGTCATGCCTTTATTACCATTCCTAGAGCAAGACATCTGCAAAGACATTTTTCTTGTTGTAGACCTTCCCTTCTACCCCACTTCCTTGAGAACATTTCACAGGCAGCAGTCACAAAGATAGCCATTAAAACCAAGGGAGACACACCATAGGGTTATATGTGACTGCAACCTCCTGTAGACTTCCTCAAGGTATTAAGAACCTATAAATCTCAGAGCCAGCCCCTGGGAAGTAACTTCCTCCTGGGAGAAACGAATGGGACCAGTCAGGAAAATGACACAAAATTGAACTTTACTGTTATTTACCTCACTGTTAACAAATTTTTTGTTGAAGGTAAAACAACAGCTGGTAAAGCAGTTCTATCCTTCTTATCAGAAGTGGCTTTGGTGCCATTCCAATCCATATGGCAAAGGGTTCCTTTTCCTTGACTCTGGTGGCAGTCCTCAGTGCCATGCCTGATTAGTTAAGGCCGTGGGCAAGAGGGAGCTACCTTGTAAGAGGCAGAAGTTATTAGAGGAAGGTGTTGTCAAGCCTCTGTAGGATAACGGTGATCACTGCACACTTTTAGTTTTGATATCATGAAAGAGTTGTTCCCTTAGGGACAGCACAGTAACAACGAACTTTAAAAGGGCAGATTATAAAACTATGAGGAAAATGGTTAACAGCAGGCTGAAGGGCAAAGAGAAGTACTTAAAAACCATAGAGATCTGCCTGGAGGCTATTTAAGAACATTGTATTAGAGGCACAGATGGTTTGTATACCTCTGAGCAAAAACAGCCTATGAGGAAGGATGAAACTCACAGGGTTACGTGGGAGAAAAGCGTGAGTATAGAAAGGTTGAAATGCATCCCTTAAAGATGACGACTGTCTGAATGACAGATGAAGGAATGTTACCAGGAGAGTGGAGAGAGCTGGAAAGTCAGTGCTAAGGAAAAGACTATAGCAGCTGCTGACTCTGGATCCCCAGGATGAAACACTGAAAATAGAAAGGCTAATAAAGTCCAGACCACTCTGCCTCTGAAGACTGGGCAACTCCAGATGAGACTTAGCCAGAAAAAGCAGCATACTGTTAATCTGAGTCAGCTAGCACAAGCCAAAATCTTAATAAAGAAGTCTGCACTTTTTTACCAGGTCAAATTTAAGAGTAAAGGAGTCCATTCAATCATAGTTACTCTATGCTAGGACTTTATTTTGACCTTGTTTTTCATACAGTTCCAAAAATGCTTTCAATCTTTGCTGAAGAAGGTAAGAGATTAAGAAATTGAATAGCCCTAAAATCTCTGATTTTAGTAGAAGAAAAAACCCTAGTAAAAGAAAAATCCCTACCTGTTCTGACACAGCTTAGTAACTGAGAGAGAGACTATCTGATAAGGATGAAGTGAGGTTTGCACAGCATTTTTACACCGATGTGTAATTGGACAGATGCAGAATTTTATTGTCGTACATCAGAACTAGAACACATTGGTTATAAATTAGACAGGGAACATCTCAGATATCACAAACCTGATGATGTGTGCAAGAAGAGTCCCTGTGAAATCAATGAAAGCTATTTTCTGTTTTAAAACCAAGGAAAGGCAGGGGAAGGTTAGAACAACTTATTTTTGCAATAAAACCTTGATGCACGCAGTCTCACTGGGACTAGAGCCCTGGCATCTAGGCTGTTTTATTCTGCCCTGTTAAATTGAAACAAACAATTCAGCTGCTCGAGTCCCTTCTTTTCTCTTCTGACATGCCAGCTATCTTGAGAGAAGAGATTAAGCATTGTTCTGATGAGTGCTGCAGCAGCAGCAGCAGCAGCAGCAGCAGCAGCAGCAGCAGCTTTATAATTTAAGGGCTACATAAAATTTATGGAGCACTGAGAAGAACTTAAATCAATTTTATGATTTTCATAAATTATTTCAGGCAGATGCTTTGTGCAAAAAGCCAGTGATGTTTGAGCTGTTTATCCAATGGACAACAACATTAAAAATAGGGGTTTTCAAAGGCACCTGTGGGAATTATGTATCTGAGTTGGATGGGAGTTAGAAGACTTGTTCTTTGAGCCACTTAATATTCCAGTGTAAATTTTTAATCATTCCAAATTGCTTAAAATACTTGGTAAAAATCAAAATTAGATGAGGGTCAAATTTAGAGCAATTTTGAAATTTTATTTAAATGCTTCACATGCTTTTAAACAGTGGATGGATAGCCTGTAATTCTACTTCAAGTAAGAAAATAGTCTGGCACTTGTAGAGTTAAGATTTTTCTTATGACAGTGTATTTTTTGGGTTGTTGTTTATGCCCCAGTAACTGAGGAACCTTATTCTGTCTGCTTCATACTGTATCTGCAAATTACTCCAGCTGCTAAAGAGAATGATCTGCCTGCAGAGCAGAAAGAGAAACTATAGCTGGTTTCCTTATAGCACATTTTGAGATTATATAATAGGACAAATATAATTCCATACATTACAGATATGAATAGAGATTGAACTTCCCTTCTGGGCAAGTAACTAAAGAGCTGCTGATAGGATGCAATTTCCATTTCATCCTAATTTTGGGTGTTACTGATGATTTAAAGAGCTTTCCTCTCCCTGGGCTTCATGGTCATCAAGACACAGGTAGGTTAGAGACCTTTCATCTAATTGGGACCCCTCTGAGCTATAATTTTCATGTATAATTTTGTGTATTTTAAGCTGCTCCAGCTCCTCTAAACTGACATCGTTGTACTTCAGATTATTTCACACTGAATATACTAAACACAGTACTAATAGGAGGAACCACTGCTGAATTCCTCTACACTGGATGGGCAACTTGAGATAAATTATTTACTGATATTACTGCATTGCTTTCAGTGAAATGACACTGTTAGATACTGAGCTCCTTGCTAAACCCAAACAAGGTAGTCTGAGGCGAGTGGGTTTAAATTAAAAGAAGTTAAGTGTGGGACACTCCAGAGTCTTGCCACTGAATTTCTGTAGGCAACAGTTTACATAAATGATGAGAGCTTCTTACTCAGTGGTCATTGTTCTCCAGGAGGGGATTTGTGACTGCTGTGAATTAAACGCTGAACACAGTCCATGGTGTGAGGAAAGCTAATGCAATTTTAGCTCTATAAATTAATGTGTCATGGAGAAGAAACGGGAAATAATCTTACCAAATTATCCTCTGCTTCAGACCTTAGCTGGCGTGATGTCTTTACTTCTGTGCGCTATACTTCAAAAAACAAAGATACAGTCCAATTGGAAATTCCAACAGAAAGTAGTGGCATTGATCAGGAGTCTAGAAAATGTGAACTGTAAGATTGAAAGAAGTGGGTAGTACAGAAGGGAGATGCAGGGAAAGGAATAGGAATGTGATACCAGTGTTCAGATATATAAAGCTTGCTGCAAAGAGGGAAGTTGTAAATTGTTCTACATATCCACTGGGAATACAAAAAGAACTAATGGATTTAAATTGTAGGCAAGGAGATTTAAGGAAGACATTAGGACAGGCTTTCCATCTGTAACAGTAGTGAAATATTGAAACAGATTGCCTGGGGAGGTTGTGGGATCTTCATTGCCAGACATTTTTAAGAACAGGTTAGACAAACTTATGTCAGGAATGATTTGGGTATAATTGATCCTGCCTTAGGGCAGAGGGCTGGACAAGATGACCTTGCAAGGTCCCTTCCAGCTCTACTTTCAATGGTTCTCTTATTAGAAAGGCTGATGTCATATTCCTAGGACCTCACCATTCCTTTCAAAAGCAAAAACATGCTATAGCAATGGCAAGAGTCGGATTTAAATTGACAGTATCTGGGAAAAAGTATCAGCTCATTGTTGATATCCCACCTTTAATTATTAACACTTGAATATATGTAACACAGATGGACTTGTTCAACAGCTAAATGCTTTTGTGTTACACTACTATGAGTTTTTTGTGACCAGACTATGATCTTTTTAATGTCAGGAGAATTTGTTTCTTGTTAAGTGTATTAATCTCATATATTGCAACTCCATTTTTGTCTCTTGAGTAAGTAGCAGGCAGTGCTATTCAGCTTCTAACATGTTCCAGGTGGGTCACTCTCATTCCACATGCCATGACACATTTGGCCACTTGCTATGTTTCCAGTCTCTCCCTCCCTCCCTCCCCTCCCCTCCAATTTCTCATGAGGCTGATGCTCAGCTTCATTATGTGGCTGTGTTTAAATAAACTAATGCAACTGCTAATGTGCTTGGTATCCTTCTTTCCATCCTCAGACACTGGATATCCCTCCTGCTGCTTTCTGCTCACATGTTCTTTTATTCCTGCTGATAAATTTCATTTTCATCTCTTTTGCTGCTTTCCCTTCAAGATGTGCTTGCATTACAAACTGCAGTTCAGCAGTTTAGCAGTTGGATTGCATCCAAATATTACCAAATGCCACATCTTTTAATATCAGGCAGAGCAGCTTGAATTTTCTTCCTTGGAGTGCTGTAAAAGACATACTGACATGTTTTCTGTGCAAATGCCAAAAATAAAAAAAATGCTTAACAAAAGATGGAGGGGTGTGAAGCAAGCTGAAAAGTCTGCATTCCCAGGATTTTCTGTTTTCCCTGATTTCTGGATTTAGTTCATGACCCAGCTGCTGATCTATGAAACTCTGTGGAACCATGCCAGTTTCTAGCAGCCAAGAATTTGTTGCTGTCACTTTTGTGACTGGTAGTACCTTCATGTTCAGCTAAATAACCATATGTGTTTTTATTCCCAAAGGCCATGCCTGGCCATTGATGATCACAGTATTGCCAAGCCTTTGGATTCTAAACATTTCGTTGTCAAACCATAAAGTAGCATATATACACATGTATCTATGTATATGTATATATATATATGTATGCATATAGTATATATATGAGTTTGAATTTGGCCTTTCAGCATTCATGACATGTAGAGTTTTTCTCTACAGCTTCATGGAGAATAAAAACTGAAGTAAAACCAAAACCAGAATAAAGCTGGGCTTTTTGTACACTCATAATGCTTCCCGAAGCTGAGACATGAAAAAAATTCAGCTTATACCATGAAATTTGGTAGTGCTATAACTGGATATTTGGCCATTAAATTGTTTTACTGCATCCTTCAGAGAGAAAGATGCTATCAGTTGTTTTTCATAATGGTGAAATGCATATTAGGATGCTTTAAGACACCCATTACTCTATGTATCTTTGCCATTTCCTTGTTAAAGATGTTCATGTGCACTGGAGCTGTGAGTAGTCCATGTGGTTTGCTCTAGAGGACCTCTCTTGATTGCCCTGGGTTTTGGATCAGAATCCAGAGTAACTTTTGCTGTGTTTGTTCATCTCTTTTGCTCAAGACTTGTTCTTCACATGTTTTAGATGTAGATGGACAAAAACAACAGACACTCTGGTGCATCCAGGTCACATGGCTATGTTCTTTGTCTGTGTTGTGCATTCTGTGTGTGTATTCCCCAGCTTCTGCTGTGGTTGTATATGGGGGGAGGGGGATAAAGTGAACCTCCAGGTCACTGTTCCAGAACCCATGTGCCCCCAGAGTTTCAACTTGAGGTGCACTGGCTGGGCAGTGGCTTTTTTCTGAGGGCAGATTCCCCCCATGTCATTTGCTTCTACTTTGTGCTTTGCATTGCTCAACACATTTTCTCTTCCCTTTGGATACTGTCTGTGGTAAGGGATCCCTTGACCCTGAAATGCAGTTTAATTCATTTTTCCCACTAGATAATACTGAAATTTAAAGGAAGGTAAATCTCATTATTATTTAGACACAGCAACTGTGATAATTTCTTACTCCTATCAAATGTTTCCTGTGCAAGAGTGCTTCTTCATGTCTTATTTTTCCATATTGGCACATTTTTGGTGGCAATGTATTTGAGTTGCGAGTGCCCCAATGTATTTTCAACCTCTTGGTCTGTTTGATCTTTAGTTCTTACCTCCTACAGCCCCAGCACAGAGGCTAACACATCATCCAGCAAATCTACCTTGCAAGGAGTGAAGAGACCTGTTCACTGCACCTCCTGAGCAGAACCAGTGTGAGTCAGCATTTGCAATGTGAGATGGCTTCTCAAACTCACTGGTCTAAGTTGTTTACATCCCCTTGTACGTCTGCAAACCTCCTGTGTTGCCCTCTTTGCCCTCAGCTCTGGGTTGGCAAAGACAGAGACCAATCATGCCTGTGAATTTCACACTATCAATTTCCCCAGCTCCTCTGCATCTCTAGGGAGTTCAGAGGGTCCATGATGGCTGCAATACCAGCTGAATTTGGGGTTTGAGTGAATCAGAGACTTTTAGGTGTGGATGCAAGCTTTTTTAAGGCACCTTTCTGTGCTTCAAAGCCTGTGCAGGTTCTAATAAAGAAATGCTTTTGTCTCAGGTGTTTAGTGCAGTCATTCAGTACCACATGCACAAATACATACCCATGAATCTTTTTGAACTGTGAGGTTTAGAAAGCCATTTTGTTAGTCTTGCATCACAAGTTTGCATGGCACCTACCCTAACTGAGCCCTAATTTGAGCCTCTGACTCTGGGGTGCTACTTTAGTACAAAAATATAATAGTAATTTGTAAATGAATCAGGGAGATTTTAAAATCAATTTTCTTCAGCAAACAGCAATTATTGAAATGGTTGCAGTTATCGCTGAGGACTGAATGCATAAAGTGCTTCGAGATAGAGAATTGGATTCTCTAAACATATAATTCTTTTATCAATAATTCTTATGAGCAGTCTTCTTTCTACCCTCTCCCTTTTGCCAAAACTCTCCCCTCTCTTATTTGCTGAGCTCATTTGCCCCCTGGATAGCTGTGGATTTGTTGGTATACAAATTAATTTTGTTATTGACTAGAATGAACATTTGGAGGATAAAAATGCCATTGATATTCATACCTAAAGGTAATCAATACCAGTACAGAGGAATAAATATTTTCTAAGCAAGTAAGCATCCTCTCTATAGGCTTATTTCATTTTTCTAAGCCCCACAGGACTCTATCCTGTGAACAAAGGGGTGAGTGACAATAGCATTTACTAAAGGAGAATCGGGAGAGAGAGAAACTTCTCTCCTGGTCTTTGGCTCTTCCCATACTCCAGCTCATCAGTCACTCACTCATAAACAGCCTCTTTCTACTCTTTGACTGCAATGGTGATAATTACTTGTCTGTCATCAATTTATTACCTCCAACACAGAAGAAAGAAATCCCTTCTTGAAGAGCCTTGATGTCTCCCTGGGAATGGCAGACAGTAGTCTGCAACTACAGCGTTTAAGAGAAAGCATGTGATGGGACATTACAGTGATGTGGTGTTATTTGCTTCAGCCCGGGATCCGTTCTGTGAACGAGTATTATTAGCATGTAAAGAGCAAAAGAAAGGGGAGAGAATAGCAAAAAGTGTGGAGTTTGCCCTGTCCCACAGATCAGTTCCAGCTGCTCGTGTTGCCGTTTGGGTGTTTCAGCTGTTTCAGGTTTTCCTTGCCCAGGGATACCCAGGAGATTTGCGCTGGCTTGTAGCCAGATTCTGCCTTCATTTAAGCCTGAAATGAGTCGGGAGCGACTAGAGCGTTAGAGACGGATTTTGCAAACGCTTCTCAAGGGCTCGCCAAGGCCATACCTCCATGCGAGGCAGGAGGCCGTGCATCCGCCCCGGGCGAGCCCGGCTTGCCGCAGGGCCGGGCCGGGCCAGGCCGCTCCTTCCCGGCGCTGCCTCCGGCCGGCAGCAGGTGGCGGCCGCGCCTCAGGCTCGGCAGCGGGGCCGGGCCGGTCCCGCGGGGCTGTGGCGGCTCCGGGAGCGCTCGGCGGCGCTGCCCGCCCGCGGAACCGCGCCCGGCAGGGCCTGCCC
Organism: Parus major; assembly: GCF_001522545.3. NCBI lineage: Eukaryota > Metazoa > Chordata > Aves > Passeriformes > Paridae > Parus > Parus major. The sequence continues at coordinate 44,795,017 of NC_031769.1, read as the reverse complement.
TGGTCCCCCGGGCCTGCCCTGCCCTGCCCTGCCCTGCCCTGCCCTGCCAGCACGGGGCTGGGGTTGGCAGGGTTGTTCTGGTGGGTTTCTCTATTTCCCTGTTTTCCCTTTTTCTCCTTCCCGCCTCTCTCTCCTACGTATCTAGGGTATCACTTGCTGCTTGAGTTTGATTTGGGATGAGTGAGGAGCAAAGTGCTGCAAAGGGCAGGTTAGAGTAATGCTTTTCTCTGGTGAAGAAGCTGTGTTCTTGGGTTCACAAAATCTCAGCAGCGCAGAAGATTCTGAGTCGGAAGGATCATCAAGCCCAACTCCTGGCCCTGGCTCAGGACACTCCGAGAATCACACCACGTGCCCAAGAGCATTGTCCAAAGGTTTCTTGAACTCTGCCTGGTTTGGTGCTGTTACCACTTCCCTGATGAGTCTAATCCAGCTCCCAACCACTCTCTGAGTGAAGCACCTTTCTCTAATATCCAATCTAAACCTCTCCTGATAACTTCAGGCCATTTCCTCAGGTCTTGTTACGGGTCGCCAGCAGTGGCTGCTTGTTGAGGGCTGCACTGGGGAACCTGCTGCACTCCCAGTTCCCACTGTTCTGCCTTTGTTGGCTCTTGCTGTGCACTGTGCCTCCGTGGGTTGGTGCCACTAGGAGCTGGAGCCCAGGGTGTCAGGGCCTCAAGGCTGGCTATCCCCATGGTGAGGATGGGGACAGGGATGAGGCACACCAGGGCTTGCACGCTGCTCTGGCTGCTGACAACCATGACCTAACTGATGGGTCAGGCAAAGTCAGGCCCCTCGTTTTGGTTAGGGATGGGTGAGAGATTAACCACAAAGAGTATGGGGGAACCGTCTGTGCAGCACCCAGTAAAAAGACCAAAAAAAGGAGCTTAGTGAGACAGCCTTAAAAGTCAATGAAGAAAAGCCACAGTGGAAAAGAGACTCCTTTCTGATGTAGGGTACTGGTTATGGGCTGTATCTTGCAATTATTAGACACACAGCTGGAAACTAAGTTAAGTGAAAAGTCTCTATTGGCTTCAGTGAGAGCCTCCTTGGCAGCCTCATGGGTATGAGGGAGCTATAGCAAGTTTCTGTGTGCTACTGTTGAAACTTGAGTATCATCAATATCTGAATCTTGCGAGTTCTCTTTGATTTGGCTGGCTCTGTTTGCAGTGCCTTGACCTGTTATATGTACACATTATTTATCACTTATCTCCCAGCACAGATGTGCCCAGAATTTTATTAAGCAGAACAAACTGTAGTTTAATATTTAGGCTGAAGTGCAATTGGTAATGCAAAAGCAGTGGCCCTGGCAAGGTATGATTTCTAATATGCTATAAAGTGCAGAAGAGCTCAGGTCAATTAATCAATATTTGTGGAATTGCAGAGTAAAATTTCAAACTACTGGATGTTTGATACCTGGATATTTAATCATTAGACCATGTATACTTACTGAGCCTGTATGCATAGGCACTGTCTTAAAAAGGCAGTACCTGCTGGAGACATAAAGTCCTGCTGGAGACATAAATTCATGCGGGGGACATAAAATCTTTTTGGAGGTGATAAGATTTTTCTGATATCTCTGAACCTGACCTTTTATGGGAATAGGATCCATGCACACATCAGATAAGGAAACTTACACATGATATGGAGCAGCTTATTTAAATGAATATGCCATTTGGTGTCTGCCTGACTTCTCACAGTTTCTCTTGAGTGCCAGTCCAGTCCATTCTGAATTGAGAACAGTCAGATAGCTGTCCTTAGCAAAAGATGATGAAACCTGTCAATCACCATTTTCACATGCTGTTTTCTCTTTGTTTTGTAATTGTATTTTTAAATAGAAGTGAGCAGCTGCTGAGATTTTAAGCAGAACACTTAGGAATGTAGGTGTAGGTGGCAAGCCAGTCCTATGTCCACAAGGTCCACCTTTCCTTCTTAAAATATCAATCCCATAATTTTGAATGCTTTTTTGGAATATCTGTAGACTTAACTGAATGAAAGCAAGGGATGAACAAGCCATTTTGTTTCTCAAGCAAATAAATACATCTGTATTATTAAACATGGATGTCTGGAGTTAAGCATCAAAAATCTTTTTTTGGTATCTCAGTATCTGTTCTCTGTACTCTCATTAGTTTTTTAGGTGCTAGCTTTTTAGCTCTCTGTGGCAGAGACCGGTCCTTTCTCCATGACAACCTCCAATTGCTTCAGCAGAGCACTTTTTTTAAGCACCATGTCTCTTGAGCATTTTGAGGCATTGGGCTCAGCTTCCCCACCCCCACAGTTGGCTACTACAGTCCTGCTGATGGGGTTTCACCCAGACAACATTGAGACACATACCAAAGAGCAGGGAGAGAGGAGGAAGAAACGTGGTCTTGTCTCAAGACACCTTTATTCTGTTCCACCTTTATTTCCCTGCCACTGTGAAGCATAATTTCTGTTTAGGCTGTCTGTCTTTATCTGTGAGCGAGGGAGACAGTAGTAAGCCAGAAACTAAGACAGTAGAGCCATCACTGCTCCTCACAGCTCAGAAATAATCGGACCTGTGGGAACAGCTATGCTTTTCCACTGAACCACTGCAGGCCAGGGATGATGCCATGGCCACAGAGGTGAGATCTCACTTAAAGCTGGAATTTTGCCACTCTGCTTTCTTTGCCAAGGTGACTGTTTCTCCTTGGGCAGCTGCTCATCTAGCATATTCCTCTGATTTGCCCTCTTTATACTCTCAGTGATAACAAGTTACTCCTAAGTGCATATTACTGCAAATAAATGGGCATAAATATCTATTAAGAATTACAGAAAGTAATGCTCCTGATAATTAAATTGGCAACCCCATCTGCTGTGCAGCTGACCAGGGTTAGCTTCGCTTTACTTCAGCAGCTGTGTCCACACTGTCTTGAGGTGAAACTTAAGTTCCCATTTGCCTGTCTGGCAGGCAATGATCCTGTAAAGTGCAACTCTTTGAAGGCAGGCCTCTTTACATGGCTAAGCACGTCCAACATGCTCCAGGACCACCCTGTACACACAGGGAGCTGGGCCCCAAGCTATCTGTGGGGGCAGCAGAACTCCCAGTAACTAAAGCCACTCCAAAAGTTGCTCTTTCAGAGAGTTCCAGATGAAACCAGAGAGGCTGTTTACTTTGTGTGAAATAGAGGTTTAAGAGCTCAGGCATCCTTTCTAATCTAGAGCAAGGGGGGCTCTGTTGGTTGTGTCATAGGTATATTGCTCTATTTCAGGAAGTCTGAGTGTGGGGCAGTTGTCCCCCCTCCCAGTGGGGGACCACAAACAGGTGGCAGAGTTTTATGATCATCTGGGCCTTCTCAGGTTGCTAAATGGGTGGGGGAATCCCTTCTAGATCCTGTTCAGCTGAGAAGGAGATTCCAGGGGGTTCCTTTCTGCAGAAAAGGCCGACAACCCAGCTCTGCCAGCATCAGGAGGGGCCAATACTATAGATGTAAATAATGGAGGGTATTTACTACTCCCCTCCCTTCCACTTTCTCCAGGAAGTCCTTTCTGTTCTTTGTACCCAGTTCTAGCAGCTCAGGAGTACTGAAATATCAAGAGCTCTTGGTGCTTAAACCAAAAATGAAACAAAGAAGGAATGAGAGAAGGTTGATTCAGTTTCTTGTATAACAATCTCCATCCTTCAAACTCTGGGATAAATGTTGGCAGAATGAGACCCTTCAGTGAAACACCCGCTTTGAATTTCAAGCCCAAACTTCTCCCACCATATGCAAAGACTTTGTCATCACACAGATCCTTGTCATCACATCTGTTTGATCAAAGCATTCCTGGACAGAAAGTGGGGGTTGTGAATGCCAAGAAAAAAAAAAAAAAAGGAGCTGTGTGCCTTATCCAAGCCTGTCATTGCTCTTATGGCTGCACTCACAAAAGCTTCCGCCTTTGCCTGCAGAGCCAGTGTTTAACACCTTTGTTTACTGGAGCTCCAGATAACCAAAGCTCCAGTTCTCTGTAGGAGGTGCTGCAGAAAAGCAAGAGACTCTCCTCCTAGCTTATTCAGTCCCAGGGTTTCTGAAGAATGTACAGGAGGGCCTGTCTAGGAATTAACATTCCCACTATCCCTTGTCTATTTTTCAAAACTTAATTTTATTTAATGAGGTTTTAAAATCTGGGTAGTCTTTCCCACATCCCTTCTCCTCTGCATTATGCTAGTTCATTTCTGGACAATAAGCGTTTGCGCCAACCAAACATACCAGCAGATTTAAAAAAATGAAACAGGTACTTTACATGTAATTAATTTAGTGATTTGCTCAGTTGCTGATTCACGTGCATAACCTCAATTACCATTAATGAGAGTTATGTAGGCATGTCAAGGGCAAAATAGACCCCTAATAATTTAACATGGAATGTTATTACATTACTGCTGTAATTATATCCTGCACACACATCATTTCTACTTTGCTTCATGAACTGCTCTTCAAATGTGGTGGCTACTCATCTATTATGCTGCATATGTTTATGCTGAGGTTACACTAAGCATTATCTTTTCCTCTTCATTGTTCTGCTGCCTGTCCATGAGAGATACACAGAGCTAAATAAGTAACCTGCCAGTTGGTGTTTCTGCAAAGCTGCAAGTTTTGGATTTTTTTGAAGGTGATACTGGAAGCCAGAAACAATCATAAAACAACAAACCTCAGCAGAACAGCATGTCATCTCTCCTTCAGCATTTTATTTTTATTTATTTTTAATTGGAATCTGAGCAAGCTTGCTGAGACACCTTTAGCCTCGTGGTCAAAGAAAGTCACATGTACATGAATCATATCTCTGAAGGAGGTGTTGAAACAGTTTTGCTCTTCCAGAGGATTTTTAGTCTTTGTTAAATAATTTTTCTTTTGGGAGAGAGAAGGAAGAAGAGTAGTCCTATCCTGGTGCACCAATTGGATGTTGCTGGAAACCAGAGAAATTGAGAAAACTGGATGTTATCTAATTGGTATAAATAGCAATTTTCAGGTGATAAAGCTTAACACAGCTGTCTCAGTCTGCTCTATCTCTTGTTTTGTCTGGTGAAGTTGTCATGTAGGGACAACTGTTTTTGGGTTTTGTCTGTGGCACATATTCTGCCTCTGTGTTTGTGCCACTGCAGTATGAACTGTCACATACATTTCAGTATCTTTGTCTCGAGGCTCCCTCCTGCACTTCTGCAGGAGATAAGGCCTAATACATTTCTGAGTATGTGGGCTACTGTTCAAACCTTCATATTTGTAGTGGTATAGTATATCCCTGCAACTAATCATCGGCTCCCTGTGGCCGTCTTGCCGTGACAATCGTGCCCAGTGCCTTGGATATTATACTGCTGTGGAATCAGAGGTACACACAGTATGCCTGCACCTTTACAGGATCACACAGCTAAGCCAAGTAGTTCAGATTAGCTTGGCAATTAAGGGATAGTGAGAAGCAGGGAATCCTTAATGCTGACTGACAACATGGCACTAGCCGATGGGAAGGGAAAAGAAGCACTTGCTAAAACTTGAAGATTGTGAAACAGCCAAAGCCCCTGAGTTAATGCTTTCTTTAAACAATCACCATCAGGCAGGTGGCATGTTCTGGGCTGAAGGTAAATACTGATATCAACATCCAGCAATCTCTTACTGAGGAATTTGGTTTTACTGCTTCTGTTTGTGTAGGGCCTAATGTTAGTTAAAGTGTTTGCAAAAAGAGAGCTCTGTTTCCAAGGTAACAGCTACCTAACTTTATTACTAAAACTGCACTAATTCAAACAGGGATCTGAACAAACAGATTCATGTTAATTTCAAGCTCCATTAAAAACACAAGGAAAAAAAATCAATGTTCACCAAATGGAAAAAGAAAAGAAATCAATAAAGAAATTTTATTTTCAGCCTTTTAAGTAGGTTTTTGTAAACAGTGGAGGTTAAAAAAGTGAAACTACTTGAGAACGATACACAGCATCCGTGTAAGCTGTACTGTAAACAGGAGAACAAAAAGATTCAGTGATAATGTATGAATAATTATTAGAGCTGTAAAAGCTTGGAAAATAAAAGTACAGAAGTGGAATGACCTGTCTGAAGGTGCAGTCAGGTCTCCCAACATGTTGTCCAGTGCCCCTGGGCAGTGATTCAAGAGCGGTGGCCAGAAGCCTCAGAGAAGAGCACGGTGTGGTTGTGTCATGGCCTACGTTACTCTGGGTGGTGTGGGCGACAGCAGCTGTGCCTGTGTCACTGCTGGGACTCAAACATTTGCTAGCAACCAAGATACAAACACTCTGGGGATCCTGGTTATGTGGTTTGACTCCTACCATGTGCCAAAGCCCCTGCTGCCCGTGTTTTCTGTGGTGTCCCTTGCTGGCAGAGGGGCAGGTACACTGGCACAGCTGCAGGCTGGGCGCAGCCGGTGGCACGCTGGCACGGTGACAGCTGGGACCGTCAGGTGGCACGTGCCACCCAGAGGGGTCTTGGAGGTGGGTGTGGACAGGATTAGCAGCTGGTCTGCAGGCCAAAAAATTGAGTTAGCAGAAGAAGAAATTAACAAAATACGAGTTTATCCATAGCAAAGAAGAAAGCAAGGCTGTTAGCATGGAAACTGAAAAAATAGATACATAAACGATGTTTGCAGTTAAAAGATATGTGCCTTAATAATCTGTTGGAAACTCTTGCCAATTAATTGTTGATGTTAATTGCTTTCTACCAATAAAGTACAGTAAGATATTGCTTTGTCCAATGAATATAATAAACTGTTTTAATGTAACTAATAACTTAAAATCATGCTTTGTTATAAGAGTATAAAGTATAAAGAGTATAAAACTTAAGAACACCTTGTACTAAAAAGAAGCCACTGTTGTCTATGCACAAGTGTGTGTGTATATGTCGTGTGTCCATCTCTACAACGACAGGTGGGGTTTTATTCATGGTTGAGACACCAACTTAGTACTTGGGAGATCTGCATCCATCTCCTCCCTGCTCTCAGCCTTTGTGCTGCTGCCCCAGCTGTGAAATGGTGCCCCTTTAAGGCTAAATCCAGTATTAGGAGCAGCGACTCAGAAGGCAGCAAAGTTTGGAGGCCACCAAGTGAGCCATTTAGAAATCAGGTCTTTGCGTGATAGCTCAGCTCTTCATGCTTTACAGGACATGTGTCCGATTCCATAAGCTGCAGTTCCATTCCTTTCAAATTAAGGCTGTCTTGACAGGTCCATGAGTTTTGAAACTGTCCAGAAAAGATCTTTTCAAGGAGTAGTAATGGCTTTTCCCCTTCACTGGGCCATATCTTTTCCAGTTTGCCACTGTTAATAAATATTCTCATTTCCAAAATCTGGTTGGAGGAAGGAGAGGGCTATAAAGAGATAACTTTCTGAATTCTCCACAATACTGTGTTTCCCAGATAAAATATTGTTTTATTATTCAAAAGAGTGAAATTAATTTGCTGTGGCCTTGAAGTGCCCAAAACACACTTAGTGACAATTCCTGACGGAAGCCAGCTCTTCAAGATCCAAATTATTTCAATATTTTCTGGAACAGAGTATCTCATTCCTTTCTCTAAAACTTTTACTCTGAAGCACTCTCTTCAAATAATGAATTTTTAAATAGGTGTGTGATAGTAGGTTCTACCTACCTGGCTAGAAACAGGGAAGGTAATGTCACATGCCTGCCCCTTGTGAATAACAAATGGTCTTACTAGGGCTCTCCAAAACACAGATGGAAGGGCAAAGAGTAAGCAGCCAGTGCTTATACACCAAACATCTAGTTTTTAGTCTTTACACTCCTTGTACCTGTAAAGAAAAAAATCTGGGAGGATGAAAGGCAGAGTCTCAAGGTCATGCACTGATAAGGCCTATCTGGTAGAGACAAAGCAAATGGAGCAAAAAAAATAAAAAAATAAAAAAAAATATCTACAGCACAATGCAGTAGTTTATTTTAGTAATCCTCCTAAGGAAAATTAATGATTGGAATGTCTTTCAGAACACTGTAAAAGATGTAACCAAATAAAACCTGAGTCCAGCAGTCCTTTGAAAGGAGAGACTGATGACAACAGAAGTCTCTGGCAACATTTGTGATGATTTTTGTCAGGACAGCTGGTTTCTCCCAGCATTAGTCTTTTGTAGAGGCACCCTCTATTAAAATAGCACATGATACCCTTGTATTCCACTTATCATCCTTTTCCTCCTCTCCTCTCCTCCTTCCCTAGCCACCTCACTAGTATTACACTGTTTGCCCCAAATTCTAAATGGTATTTACTTTAAATCTTCTTTGATTCAGTTACTTCACCTTGGCATCCCATCAGCTGGCAAACACAAGTAATGAAATGAAGGGAACACAGTTAAGTTGATATCTTAAATGCACACAAATCCCACATGCTGTGGCAACAACAAAATGAATAACAAACACGCTGCATGAAAATCCTCTTAAGTTCCTTTTTTTTTTTTCAATTCCAGCCTTGCATACAGGAGGAGGAACATCTTAAAAAATAATCCCGTAATATTCCTGAACTAACAGCATTGGCATGAGGCACAGGATGGTCTTATGCTTCTCTACATATCTCAGACAATCACAGCTGCTGCTAGTAAATTAATGGCTGCAAGGGGGTTGGAAGAGGGAGAAGGAGGAGAAAAAAGGGAAATGAAAGCCTCGTAAGTGGCCTTGTCTCTGCCAAAATGAAATATTTTCATTGGAGCTTTTACCATTCAACAATTGGCAGCTTTATCTAGAGGCCTTAAACAGAAAAATTCATACTGTTTTGAGAGTGACTGCTAATGGGATGAAGCACTATCTGCTAATGTACATGAATCAATATCTATTTAATAATAGGATTGTTTTCTCTTTAAGGTGCCTTTCTTCTTTATTTTCCTTTAAGTTTTTGCCTTCCAGGTCTGCCTGCTTCCCTTTGCCCTGGAAATTAAACCTTGGTACTTTATGCGAGATTTATGCTGGAGACATTGTCTGGTATTTCATTGTCAGTGTGTGATTCTGCTGTGACATTTTCAGCTATATTTTTATGGTAGCTGCAGTTAAACCAACATGAAACATAAAAACAAACACTTTTTTTCCTGACAGAGTTCATTTATATCAGTGAACCAGACTAAAAGGTGCACTACCCAAGGCACTTTTGGCTGGTTTTACTTACATCCACCCTAGAGGGCTTTGCTAGCCTGGACATAGCTGGGCTAGCTATGGAGCATAGCTAGTAGCTCAGATGGAGAATGGGGGTGTGGTGTTTCTGTGCATGTGTGCAGGGAGGGTAGCTGAAGTGCAGAACAAATAGTGAAAGAAAAAAAAAGTCTAATTATTCTGGTATTTGGGTGAAAGCCCCCAAAGTACTGAAGTTAGGAGAAAAATTAGCAGGGCACCCTGACACGTCCAAGACCCACTGACTTCTGATGTCTGTTGGATTTGGTGGAGGTGTCTGAAGGGGTTGCTGACTTCTGCCTGCTCACCTCACCTCAGCCAGAGCTTACTGCTCTCTGAGGCAGGATACGATGGAACAACTGACCTGGTAGTACCAACCATAGTTGATTCACAGAAATTGCTCTCAACAAATGCTTTATTCCTAACAGTCCAGTAAAAGATTTGATTTTCAATGCCAAAGCTTCCTGCCTGCTCTGGACTTCTCCAGTTGGATTAGAAGGGTGGACAGAGCACACAGGAAGAGCACTATTAAGCTAGAAAGTGGTTTGATGGACACAGCCAGTACTTTAATCCGCAAGGACAGTTATCCTTGGGGCTGAAGTCCTTAGTGACAATAATCAGTGACCAAAGGTTCTTTGTTCCCTCCTGCCTTAGTAAATCAAAACCCACAAAATCAGTGGTGAAGGGACATAGGAGGAAAGGAAAAAAACCAAAAGGAGATGCCAAACAGCCCCAGTGGTGTGGGAGGGCCAGAGGAACAAGAGTGGGAATGGAGGCATGCAGAGCCCCAGGATGCAGGAGACTAGGAAGATCCTGGGCAAGGAGGGAATTGGAGCCTGTGATCAACGGGCTCACATTATTATGAACCCATAATCTATGTAGGATAGAATGGGACTCCCTCATTTACTCCTAATAAACCTATTTTTTCCCCTTCAGAACCGTTCAGCTGCAATGCCTTTTTTACTGGAAACTTTTCCCAATTTTATTGGAATGTCCTTTGTCTCCCTTTTCCCTTTCTGGCATGTAGTCTTTGCACTGTTAAATATTGATGCATTCTCATTCCACAAAGTTGTCTGCCACTTGAGTTTCTTTGGCCTTGTATGTGCTTTTCTCTTCAGTGCTTGCTTTCAACCTCTGGTTGGAGAGAGAAAGAGGAGTGGGGGCAGACTGAGGTGAAATGATCATCTACAGTAAGTCAGTGTAATTCCACTGACTAAATGAACTGAATTACTGTAGCTGAGAACCAGCTTTGTCACGTCTCCCTCTTCTGTGTATTTTGTATTGCCTGTTGTGAAGAAAACCCCACAAAACAACAGAAAACCCCCACTCCACCAGAACTCTGGTTCTTTCTGGTTTTGCTCTCCCAAGAGGTGCAGCTGTATGCTAATAGACTTCTTCTCTAGTGGAAAATAGAAAGGGCTATAGCATGCTTTGATAAACCAGGAAGCAGACTCTGATGCCAGTGTGCAGGGAGAGAAACATATGGAGCTTTTTTTTCCCAGTTTCTTGCCCTCACATCAATTTCACAGTCTTTTAGTTCTGTTGACCTCCATAGAGTCCCTCCTAATTTACAGCGCCATAAACAAAATCGCAATGATGCCCCCTAAAATGTGCAGAATTGTTTTTGGCTCGCACTGAGGAGCATGGCCTATTCCAGGGATTTGCAGAGGCATCTCTCTGCTTGGTGAGTTTCTTGCATTGTAGACCTTCTCCCATGCTTCTGCTGCTATTACTGGCATATTTTATTTGGATGGGTAAGAAAGATACAAACAGCAATGCAATCACATAGTCTCCTGCTTTGGAAGAATCGGAGAGACTCAGCTTCTGCAATGTTTTCTTTTTATCTCCTGGAAGTTGTGTGGTCAAGGCTGGAACAACAGTCAAACCCTCGACTATGACAATACCCTGAGGATGTGTTTGGGTTTACTGTTCTGCTGATCGATTTCATGCCATGAGTGGACTGGAAGCCCTTTATTTTGCCCTGTGCCTCCCTGTGCCCTGGTGCATGTCCTGGGTGTGCCATTAATCAGACTATATGGGCTGTTCCATCTTATTGCTTAATTAAGACTTGTCAGTAATTTACATGAGATTAATACCTATTTATATGGAGCTGGAGTTTCATCTGTTTGGGGGATGAATTATCGAACTGCATTATGCGAAGTAAATCAATAAAATATTACTGGGAATGAGAATGAAGTTCTCTCCCTTGCATTTCAGTCCTTTCACCAAGCCCAGAGACAAAACTCACTCAAGGGAGACGTTCATGTGTGCAGTCAGCTTTCCATTTTCCAGCTAGACATCATGTCTATTAATATCTCTGATCACCTTGCTCTCATGACCTAAATCACAAAGTTGAGACCTAAGGGAGTGCTGCCAAGAATGAGAGGTGCTTTTAACCAGTTACAGCGCAGTGACCCTGTTATGATATGACTCAGAGCCCAGTCTTTCCAGAGGTGACTGCAAAACCAACACTCTCAAACTAGTCTGAAGTTGCTATTAAATGTGCTTTCTATGACCATATGTACTCATTACTCATGAGAAACAGTAGAGAAGTCATCAGTGGGTGATGTTCAGAACATTTAGCCTAATTGCAGGGTTTTGTTACACTAATACAACCTGTTTACCAAATGCAAATAGCTTACCCTTAATATCATGTCTTGATTGTGTTCCAGTGCTGATGAAGACTTTTTCCTGACTACATTTCCTGCTGTGGCAACTTCCCTTGAATGGGGCTGAACAGGACACTTCTCTCATAAGAGTCAGGCTTTCCCTTCCAGAAAAGCTCCAGTTGCTCTTGAAAAGTAGAGCTAGTCTTTCTGCCTTGTCTTCTGTATCTATTCTTTCTCTCCCATGCTGGACCTCTGGGATGGATCTGACACATTCTCTCTCTCCACAAAGACATGTAGTTTCCCCTTGGTGGGTGGCTGGTTATTTTCCAGCACCAGTTTTCCTGCTCTTCCGTCCAGCCTTATCCCAAATTAGAATGTGCAGCGGCTTTGTCCTTTTGTCCATTTCTGTAAAAAAATGTTTACTTCTGATGCCATTTGATTTACAACCTGACACAGAAGAGGGTTTCCAAGAAACTGAAACTTATTTTCTTTGTAATAATTGTTCCTATCTTCATAATAATCTATTCTAACACATGACCAGAGTTAGGGTAGAGATGTGAAATGGTCTAACATTCACTGACTCAAGTGGCTTCTATAACAAGTGCAGGGAGAGGGGAAAATGCTAATGTGGAGTGATGGATGGACTTCAGTGCACAGGTGTTTGCTGAGATGGCAGAGTTCATCTCTAGCCTGGAGGTTCTGTTGGTTTGAAAAAAACAACTCATCTCCTTCTAAAGTTTTGGCAGAAGAAGAGGGGTTTTCTCTTTCTTGTAAATAATTCAGAAGAATCTTTTGAGTAGATAATAAAACAAGGACAACCTTCACTTCTAACCAGCTTCTCACTGTCCCTCTTTCTCTTTGTTGCTTGTTTTAGCTTCGCTGCCATTATCACTGAAGTCTCCTTGAGTGCTTCTACCATAGGAAAAGGTTCACAGAGCTAAAAAACGAGATGCTGTCTTGACAGCAGGCACTGCTTAAAGCAGGGGTTAATGTGCTTTTCTGGCCTCAGATGAACCTGGTTTCAGGGCACTCCTGTGTTCCAGCTGTCCTTTTCCTTTCCTGCTAAACATCATCTCTGCTTTGTTATCTGCCACCATAACTGCAGGTTGGAGGTGCTCCCTAACCCAGTTCTGTCACAGTAATCTGGGTCAGCCTCAACACTTCCAGTACTATGTTTATTTTTGTAACTCTCATCACTTCAGCAGTTGGGTTAGGGAGCCCTTTCATGTGCAGTTATGCTGACAAAATTGAGGGGGAAGTGAGCTCCGGAGGGGGCTGAGCGGAGCAGGACAGGGGTGCCAGTGGCCATGACAGCAGGCTGACCATTCCCTAAAGCACACAATGAACAAACCTGGGGAGGAGGGACAGCCCACCTCAGCTTTTTAGCATCTTGAGGCTTTTGTCCTCTTCTGATAATAAGAGTAGGTGGGAAGTATACAGATTTAGCAGTTCTTTCCTAAATTCATTATGTGCTTGCATATTAACAAAGGTTAAATTGTTAGCTAAACTTCTTTCACCTTGACATGGCTCTTCTCTAGCTGAAGTGACTGATTTGAGACTCAGCATTGCAGTGGGCCTTGTAGGGTGCAGGTACCAAGCTGGAAAAGATTTTCTGAAGAGAGGGTCATTACAGTTTCTCAGGTGTGCCTTCAAGTTGCTGAAAAACGTGCATGGGCATCAAAATAGTGCAAAAGCTGATGAGCTCAACCTCCATGGAAACAGCGCAGCAGCAGATGGATTTGCTGAGGAATGTAACTGTTGGCAAATGCTAGGATTTTATTTAATATCAAAAAGGAGAAAGCTGCAAAATTTGGATCTGAACTTCCCTTTTCCTTTAGTACAGGAGCAGGGAGGAACTGTTTGTATCAGAAGTTTTGGTCTATCTCCTTTTTTGATATTTAACTGTTGCCAAAAGGCATCAGTGAAAGAAAGAAAATAAATCATCTGGACACTGCTTTATTATTAGCTATGCTTGATATTTTCCTATCTGCTCTTCTTCTAACCCTTCTCGCCTCTATTTCCATCCTTCATTTCACTGACATTATTCTACATGCTTGAGCTGTTCCTCTATAAAAAAAAACAACTAAAAAATCTTTAGACATTTGCCCCTGGAAAAGAAGCACACTGTAAATAGTATACAGGAGTAAGAGCCTCATGAGGATCTGAGTCCAAGCAGATGTCACTAACTTGGAACTGAGTAAAACAGCCCTACTACTTCTGAAAACAAACCAGCCCAGCACACCTCTTTAATAATACCTGATCACTGGAGTAGGCTTGGAAATTCAAGGAAAGCTGTCCTTTGCTTCTTGTGAAACTGGCACTCAGGCACACACTGCCAGCTCAGTGTCGAATTGTTATGACACAGGAGTTGCTAAACATTTTACACACAGTTGGAAGCAGCTTTTACATGACTTCCATCTCCTCAGGCTTTTCAGCCTATTTTTTCAGCCTCTCCCTTTAACCAACAGAATGGAAATGTCAAGAGTGTTCTCAGACCCACTCTCCTGGGCACATTCACCTGAGTGAAAACGAGTTTGTGGCTGTGAGTGCAATACACATTTATTGAGCTATCTCCAGAGATACCTGTGGTCACTTTTTCAATTCAGCCCTAACTAACTCCATGTCATGGTGGAAATGGAGCACCCAGTGTAAATAAACAGATGTTTTGTGCCTGCGGTTTAGATCACTTAAAGTGTCTTTTACAGTTGAGGTAGAGAGTTAAGAAATGACTGTGGCAGAAAAATCTTAGCAGCTACTCACAAGGCAGTACACAGCCAACCCCCGAGCAAACATATCCACAGAGGACAGTGCCTGAGTGCTTGTCAGTGTTCAGATCCCCACTTGGCTTTACAGCAGTGTAATTTTCCCATGGAGCCAAGCTTTTAAATGTTAAATTGAATTGATCCTCGGATTTATATTGGTATTTGATATGCACACATGCACATATTTATACCATCATATACCCATATGCTTAATCCACTTTTCACCTTTGGTCACCTCAGTGCTTGGCCCTGGTTGCTTGAGAAGACTTTTCTTTGAGAACAACTTTTTGGTTGTGAATTCCCCTGGGATTACATACCTAAAAATCTCAACTCTAATTAGAACAAATTTATCTACTTGTAAATGTGAACATAAAGCTGAAATTTCATACCTCAGACAATTTCCTTTAAGCTTCTGCACATTCGCCAAGAGCAAAAATTTCTTTTTCAAATACAAATCCTGCTTCCACTCAAAAATCAACCATCCAATCAATCAACTGATTTGTTTGCTAGTTTTACTGTATGTACAATACTAAAGCCCCTGGAAAGTGACATTTGTGAAAAAACAGTTATCAATATATATCATTATGAGTGCTTGAAAGGAAGGCTTTCTGCTGCTCAGTGGCTGAGGATTTCCAGAGGAACACAGCAAGGGTTTCCAATTGCAGCAGGTAGGAAAAAATAAGATTTTAAAGTCAAAATGACTGTCAGAACTGCTGTTTTAGGTAGTTGCTTAGACATTTTAAAATGAGCCATTTATATTTATTTTCCCTTCCAGGTCTCTGCTAAGACAAATTAGCAGTACAGATCAAGACATTAAAAAAGAAAACTTTAATAAAGTCTCAGATTTAGGGTTTGTGCCTGTAAATTTCTTGGCATAAACAAGAGGCAGTGGTATGGCACAATAAAAATCCAAGTGTCAGTCATGCCAGAGTGACTAATATAACTCACTTATGGCCTCATTAATCATGAGTGGAGAAGGCATCCCAAATTCATGTCAATAACAGCTTTATGCCACCCTAGCAAATAAGAACTCCTCTATAGATATCCTCAGAGTGAGAAACCGTGGTCCTTTCTGGTGTAAACCACCTGAGCTCTGCAAAGGGCTGACAGGCAATGATCATTTTTCTTAGTTGAGCATCTGACCTACATTTGCTATTCATTATTACTGTATTATTTTTTGGGAGTCAGCAGAGACCTTCTAGCTCTGAACGAAGTGTTTGTCTTGTAATCTAACCAGACTGGGGATGTCTCCAAATAATCTGGGAATTTTATAAAAAAATGCAGCCTCTGCCTTAGCTATAGAAAATAAATTGAAGGTTTGTTTCCCCTCAGGTGAAACTGATACCATCTTAGGACACTTTTGATGCCTAGATAAGGGGATGACACAAGTAATCCTAAGAAACATTTACCACTTGAGTTGGAGTTGTTAGATTGTCAAAGGGTGGTAACTAAAAAAAGGAAATATTTGGATAGGTATGGCTAGATTCCTTTAAAAGCTCTTTGCTTCCTCTTCTTCCAATTTGTGCACGTGGAAGATTTTTCTTGCCTCTCCCTGACTCTATGCCTCTACAGCAACATTCATTTGGGATGAGGGAGGTGTGTGGCTGTCAGGACTGACTCAGTTGAAAAGCCATCACTACTTTTTGGTAGGAGTAGTGTCCAGGTGGATTAGGTCCTTGCTCTGTGTGACCTCACTGCCACATGTGCCAGCAGAAGGGAGGCGCTACAGATGCTGGGCTAAGGGCAGGACCCTCAACCTCTTTTGGGGGCTCTCTGCATGTGGGTCAGCTTAGTCTAAGAGCCAAAAAACTCTATGAGGAGGGGGGAAGAAAATCCATTTCTCTCCTGCATCCCCTCTAAGTATATCTCTATATATTTGCTTCAAAATTCAAATTTTCATCAGAAGTTCATCATGGAGTGGTGAGGAGGAGCCCTCCTGACTGCTGTCCACGACCTCCATGTGGCCCAAAAAGGCAAGTCAGTCTGCCTTTCCAGCTCATCTTTGCTCAGCCAACTCCCTGGCCCCAGAGGGTGAGCTGCAGTTCAGGTCTGCCAGCCTGGAACCCACAGGACGCCTGTGGGGCTGTGCCACCCTCCTGGGGCCGCATTCTCCATGTCTGCTTCAGCAGCAGTGGAGCATCTGGAGGAAACGTGAGGTTCAGATTTCATGGAGCGTTCTCAGCCCAAAGAAAATGGCACAGCTGACTGCTCCTTTCCACACAAGCTGCCATGCAGGGTGACAAAAGTGCAGCTGATGGGCCACATGCAGCACTTGAATGCATCTGCTGCTGCTGCTCGTGGTGCTTGGTGAAAACCCCCAGTGGGGCTGAGGTGTGGCAGCCAGATGTGTCCTCACCTCCTTGCCTCTCTCCATGTTGCATCATGGTGCAGGAGAAAAGAACCAAAAGCAGCAGAGGACATATCACCAAGCACCCTGATTCTCCTCCCCACTGGAAAAACAGAGCTTCCTGTAGTCAGAAAACTGCTGCTGCAATATTCCTCCCAAATCCCAGCATGTTTAATGTGCTCTCCAGATAATTGAGTATCCAGGTGATGATATGTAAATGCCTGTCATCGAGAAGGTCAGATATTTTCAGCTGAAGTTGACAGGCTGGTCATACGGATGAATGGAGACTGGAAAAGAAAGACCTTGACCAAAATAGTTTCTTAGATGTTTAGTGAGGAGGTAAAAGTCATTCCCTCTCCCTAGGGCAGAGCAGCTCATGGGTGTGATTAGCAGTGGTGGGTGCATGGCAGTGTGTGAGCCTGGCATGCTGCAGTGTGGGAGAGCACCAGGATGCTAGCAGGTCTGCAGGGTACATCCCAGGATGCACACGTAGCCAGTGAGGTGTCTGGTGGACCAGTCACCCGTGTGCTTACATGACATCAAAGTGATGTCACTTGGTGTGTACGTGCCTGCATCTGAAAATAGGAGCCAAAAGCAATAAAAATAATAGGAAAAGAAAAAAAGGAAAACTGAAAATGTTAGGAGGATTCTGGTTAGTCTAGCCCAGTGATGAATTCAAAACCATAGTGAAATACCCACTATTTGTTGGCAGTATTCATAACACGCATTAACAGTGAAGAGAGGAAAAAAGGTACTCTTGGACACTCAAAAACAGACTAGCATGGTGTTGTCTGTGTGTTCTGCATGCCCTGGATGCTCTTGGTCCACAGAAGCTGCAGTGCTTCCCGTGGAGCTGTCCTGAGTCCTTTGGTGCCAGGCCAGTTCATACTGTGTTTTTCACACTGCTTATGTAAACTGCAGGTCTAAGGCTTCATTTGTAATAAACTGACCACGTGAAAGGCAGCATGTCCATGGTGGTGGTTGCTCTTTTGCCTCCAATGGTGATGATTGCCTTGCTACCAGGGAAATTTATGGGCAGCTGCTCACACTCTCTTGCACACCTTGAGCTGACTCAGGGCAGACCCACTTCTCACCTCTGAAGATACAGCAGGTGCTTCTTGCCCTGGAGTTCATTTATGTGCTGAAAAAAAGGCCACACCCAGTCTCTTGATAATAGATTTTGGTGCAGAAGTTTGATTGCAATCCCATTGTATAACTCCATCTTGGTGGTTGATGTGGTTCTCCCCCATGCCTTGTTTGTGGGGAGGAATGAGAAATTTAGGGTCATATCATGAATTAGCATGGAGGCAGGTTCCTGGTGTTGGACCCAAAGTGGAGGGGCACGCAGGGGTTGAACTAAATGACTGCCCCTCTGCTGCACATCCTCGATTAAGGTCAGTGTGTGGTTACAAGCACTCCCAAGGCTGAGCGCTGATGTGGTGGTAATTGGATCTCACTGGGCTGGCCAAAAGGGAGTTCTACTTCCCAGCAATTATTGCCTGGGGGAGGGGAATGGAAGAAACAACCCCCAAACCTGGAGGCAGGGAATTAGAGTAAGCGCTGATGAGTTGGCAGATGCTGACGGATCAATGGCCCTATCATGGCAGGAAAAACAGCGACAGCCCTCTCAGAGCCATCAGTCACTGTTGTTTTGGATAAATGCCAGCATACAGAGTGAGAGGGGAGAGAGGAAAGATAGGGGAGGGAGGCACCAGCCTGCTGGGCCACTTTTAATTACGTTGGGTCACATCAGACAGAGAGCTGCCCACCATGACAGATCAGTCCTGCTCAGAGGGCTTGCACTCAATCCCGGGTGGCAACCAGGACTTATGTTTGCAGAGCTCCTTTTATCCAGAAAAAATCCCTGCACTACTCAAAGCACCACCACAGCCAAGTGACAGGCAGAAGCACATTGTGCACATCCAGGCATCCCCATGCCATGCAGGGCTTCCCTGGGCTGGAGCAGCAAGGGGCATCTGTCTGACAGTGTGTGCAGCAGCACTACACAACTCTCTGGGCAAGAGGGAGGGCAGGGGAGGCTTGGTGGTACCATAGCTTCCCTGGATGGGAGCCAGAACATTAGCACATCTGAGGTAGGGTTTGTGTCTCCACATGGCTCAAGTTGTTGCCACAGCCTCCAGAAGGGGATCTTGCCATTTTCTCACTTTTTTTCTCCTTCAAAGCCTTCAGTGAGGCTTGTGGCAGCACAAGTTCTCTGCAAAGTCTTATTTATGAGTGTTTTTTGCACCAGCAGCAAGGTGTTGTCATAGGAATGGTCACTGACTTTCTGTACTTCATTGCTATCATAAATTCCTCAGAAGCTTTTAAAAAAAAAGAAAAGAAAGAAATATCACCATCCTATAAATGTTTTTATGGCAGAATCCATCACTGCCACATATGAAGCTCATGTAAGATCCTTGTTTTCTTCACACACAACAATTTCCTGTTGACTTCACTGAGATCTGCATTTGCATTTGGGTTGCACAGTCAGTTTGTTAATTATGCAAACTCACCTGGTCCTCCCGAGCTCAGCACAAATTCAAATGGACATGTCCTCACAAAAATAAGTCCTGCATTGCCCTGCTGCAGATTTAAAAATACCAGTTTCCCCAGTGGAAACAGTATTTGGTGTTTCTAGAGCAATCTGGTGATGTGTGGCTCCTCCTACTTTCTTCTCAGTCCCTGCCTAAGTGACGTTTAGTTTCAGGCCTTCTGTCCCTGCATCTGTGCTTCTCCTTCAACTTGATAGCTTGTGGTGCTGGGCTTTTGACTATGTTAATGACCTGATCCAAGTTTAAATAATAAAAATAGCAGGTTGGTTTTACAGTGCAAACAATTTTACCCATAGATAATGCAGGGATGGAGAAAAGCAAAGGAGAGGTAAAAAATGACAAACTGAAACTTGGTGCCACAATCAGCCACACTAGTGCAGACAGGAGAATTAGGCATTGTTTCTGTTTCAAATCAAATGGGTGTATAGTCCAGGGGTGCCAGTTTAGCTCACATAAAGGAGAAACCTTCATTATAAATCTGAGAGGCCACTTTAATGAGCTGTTTTAGTCTGACGTAGTTCCAGTGATTGTGGTGGCTTTGGCACAGGCGCTGCTGTGCTGTGTGGGCGACGAGATCTGCTGTGTGCCATTGCCCCCAGCAGAACCCCTGTGCCCCTGCTGCAGATGCCATAATGCCAGGTGAGTGTTACAAGCACACCTGGCTGGTGGCTTCTCACCTGCCCCATTTGACTTGGGTAGTGTCTTTTTGTGTTACTCTGTCATTTAGGGGGTCAGTCTTTCGGCTGTAAACACACTGCTTCCTTCTTTCCCCAAACACCTTTTAACTCCAACAAGGTTAGAGCCTGGCATATTCATATTCTTAGTCTATCAGGCTGCTGCAAGCAGAGCAATGGAAAAAGAAATTTTAGTGCCATCCTAGACTTTCTGTGTGATTTCAGAATGGTTATTGTAATGGCAGAGTTGATCAAATACAGTAGAAATGTTGTTTTTAAATATTTATTGCTATTCCAACTGATGACTACTCAACAACAACTCATACTTTATTTACTTATTTGTTTGCTATTTGAACATCTACCTAAAGAGACTTTTCTTGCACAAATACTAGGGGAATGGCTGTTCTTTGTACCAATGCCCTTGCTCAGCTTCAAGCAAAGTATTTGAGAAAAGACAAGAAATGCATTTCTCATTGCTTTCCAACTGCTCTTCATCAGTTATTGCTATTACTCCTATTGCTACAGAGTCAGAAGGTCTTAGACTGGGGACAATTACTGTGTGACCTGTGGGAAAGCTGTTCTGTCTTGCTAAGTTTGGTGATCTAACTCTGTAGGTCAGCAGCAGGATCTACAAGGCATTATCCAACCCTATGGGAATGAGGATTTGCTGTGAAGGTCTCCCAGGCGAGAACTCTTCTGCTTTTACAGATTCCAGCATCAGACCAATAAAGAGACTCAGTATCATTTGGTGACAGGAATACTCAGTACAGGAAGAAGAGCATGTACAAGCAATCACAGATTCAAAGGTTAAAATCAAGTTGATAAGTCTCAACAGGGAAAACAAATCAGCAGTTAATGTAAGCAGTGTTGGGAGTAAAAGAGGCTTGGAGGAAGAGGCAAGTTGACGTATTGAGACAGAAAGTTAGTGTATGGAAGTACACTCAGAAGGTGATAGGAGACTTTCCAGTGGGATAGAAATATTTTTCACTTGGGGGTTGAAGATTCAGATAGCTACTGAAATCTGCAGGGTGTTCAGTGCTTGTTGTCCCATTTTCTGGTGGTAAATTTTTTATGGCACAAAAAAGCCCCCAAAATATTTGTCTTTCTTCTTTCTCACAGTCTCTGTCACATTCAGATGGAGAGTGAGGATTGACTACTTCATGTTTTTCTCCTGTGTCACTTCTCCTTTTCACTACAAATATCTGTCCAGGTCAAAGCATCCTAAGATGCACATCTCTCTTCCTGCTGGATGTGGGACAGGCGTTTTGGTCTTTGTGCTTTGGGCTGCCAGAGTAGTAATGTTTTTTCCAGGAGTGCTAAATTCTTCCCAGAACTATTTAAAACAAATAAACAAACAATTTATTTTTGCCAAGCTCTTACTGTATTACACAGGCACAGTGGCAACTTTTTTAATGACAAATATTTGGTGAGGTTTCTGCTCATGTTTGGGCACAGCAATCACTTACAGAAGCCACATTTATGCACACATTGGACTGAGCGTAACATCACCTGCTGCTGCTCCTGCTGCTACTAAAGAGAGAGAACAACTAATCTCTTTAATTATTGGAAAAGAATTAAGGCTTTGATTTTTCTTATTGCAGAAACATAGATATTTTTCCCCCCTGCAGGCTGGGAAGAAGATGCTCTTTGCCTTCCTGTTCTGCTGCATGAGTGAGGGGCTTAAACCATTGGGTGGGTGGCCTCCACCGGCAGCACCCAAAGGAAGAGTAGGATTGTATGGACACCCACCACTCCATTAACTATCTGAGGGTTGGAGCGTTTTATCCCATGGGTTTTATCCCACAATGTCAGCACTACCTGCAAGACAGAGGGGCCAGTTTGCTCCCTGGAACTGTGGTAGGGGAAATCCCTTTGGGTCCTGTGGGCAGCAAAGGGGACAGGCTGTGAGGGGCTCTCTCTAGGAGCAAGGCAAATTCAAATGGCAGCAGGATTGTCTGGGCACCACTGGAGTCCACTTGTCTGTAGGAGTGCTGCATGTTCTGGGCATGTGAGGAACCACAGGACCACCAGCACATTGGCTGTCTCCAGTGGAGAGATGGGCTCGTCATGCAGACAACACATCTGCTTCTTTTGCCTGGGAGGAAGAGGTGGGTAACCCAAAGAAGAAAATAATCATGGGGAAACAGTTTTCTTGGTAAGGATTTTGTAGCTGGTTTTTAGGAAGACCTTCCTGGCCACATGCTGCAAAGTCACACTCTGAGGGGCGCTGGGAGTTAGAGGAGCTCTTGAAGGACTAGGAGGGTCTGTTACCAATCGTTCCCCACACTCAAAGCTGGACCTGACTGTGCTGTAGTGGTCTTCTCTCAAACACTACCAACATTTCGTTAGTCTCCTTGTCTCAACTCTCCTCCCAGTCCATTTTTCTCAGCTTCCAGACCGTTGCCAATGTTAAAGCAAGAGGAGTGGAAAAGAGCATGGAAAAGAGCAAAAAAGATCCTTTCCATCCTTTCAGCTCCCCGCTGCCCTCCCCCCAGACCCTCTTCCCACAAAGGAGCTGCAAGTATTCCTCTGCACCACAAAAAGGACCCGCCAATGGGTCTAGGACAGAAAGAGTTAAACTCAGACGAGCACTAGCTCCAACACAGTTAATCCATATAAAGCTCATGGATTTCTCTGCAGTGATCTTTGTGGTTGTCATTTGCATTTTTTTCCTTTTGTGAAATCTTTTCTTCTTTCCTTTTACACTCGTATGCATGCAGAAATTAGCATATTGTACCGAGAGTGGGAGATGTAAGAAGCCGACCCCCTGCTGTTCAGCGGATTGTGCAATCTGCAGGCGGCATCAATTTTTCAGCAGTTTTCTCATTTCTCATTACAGTCAGGGCACCGCACAGCTCCCGATTCAACACAATCCCTAGTGGTCCTACAGACAAGCATATGGGCTGTCGAATAGCCGTACTGCTACTTTCATAGCATTAATATCCTTGTTTATGCTTCCACCGTAATTAATCCTGGTATTAATATAGTTTGGGCTTAGCTTTACTAATTATGTATGGGCTAGCAGGATAATTATGTCAGCAGACTCCGGTGCTGATACTTGACAGCAGTTTGCTAACCTTAGGAGCTGCACATAAACACTTTGGCCGATCCTGCCCTGGGAACAAGGAAGGGAAAGAGACGAGGAGGAGGCTGTATATGGCAACTCAATGTCTGATACCTATAAATACTCTTTTTAAAATAAGGAAATTTCACAAGCACAATAAAGTTGTCCTCAGGTATCAAACTCTGTGGTTGTCATAGTGATGTGTGCATTATTAAGAGGGTGTTGTTCGCTCTGGCATCTAAGCTTATAATGAGGACAACTCATTATTGGCCCAACGAGAGTTCCTTTCCCCACTGACCACACTGCAGCTTGACGGCTCTTGGGGTTGAGGGGAACTTTTTTCCCTGTGCTCCTTCCCTGCCCTCCATCCCACTCCACCTTGAATAATCTCAGCAAGATTTAGGTACAGCATACTGCTGTGCAGGGCTAATGAATGGCTAGTGCTAATAAAGCCATTTCACAGTTTTCCTGGTTTTGAGCATGTCTGTGACTTTAATGGGTACAAAAAATCACACTTTGGCCACTTTAGACTCTTTGGCTGTCCCTGGCCTGCACGTTCATTAACATTGCAGATTGGGAAGTTTAAAACAAGCCATTAGTTTGCTTTTATTTCTGCACCTGTTTCTGCTGCCTGACTGTTCGCAGCAAATATCCTTTGCGGGGTCAATGATGCCCCTTTGCGCCAGGCACATGGCTTAATGGAACTTCCTTTGCTTATCATTAGCCACTTTGCATTTTTATAGAGCACTATTAACTGGGATGCAGACTTGCTTTTAATTCCCTTCTGAGGTTTGTACACAGCGGTCACATCCCTCCCCCGCTCCTCAAACAATCCAATTATCACAGTTTGTCACACAGCCGTGGGTGACCCACACACCACCTGCTCCGCTGGTGAGCCCGATCCTCTGGGATGGCAGCCCAGCATTTGAGTTTTGCCTCAGAGGGGCCCTTTAAATGGCTTTAACTATCACAGATCTGCTTTGGCAAATATGGCAAAACCAAAACCAGAACCCAAAATCAGCTGTGAAATTATTTGAAGGTATGAAAGGGATGTGAAAACTACTTTCAAAAATTTCATTTTTCCCTCTCTCCCCACTGTTTTTCCCTTTTTTTTTTGTTTTTTTCTTTTTTTTGTTTGGGGTTTTTTTGGGGGTTTTTTGGTTTTTTTTTTTGTTTTTTGTTTTTTGGTGTGTTTTTTTTTTTTTGGGTTTCTTTTTAATGTAATAAATTTATGTCTGGACAGGCAACCTGTGTATTGTTCAGCTCCATAGGGCAATCCTGGTGATGTAAGGACCTGATCATCTGGAAAGTTTGAAAAGTGAAAGTTAGTGAAAATGCTGCTGTTGGCCTTGTATACAAGTATGTAAGCGTGAGGTCAGAATTAAGGATGTGATTAAATGTCACCAGCTTCAATTGGATAATTATATGCTGATGCATTTTCCTGAAATGTCTCCCAAATCTTAACCCAAAGACATGGGTGGAAATATTCCCCGTGTCCTCAGTTCATTTTGGAGCAGACCCATTGAGTTCCCCAGGTCAGACTTTCCTTTGCTCAGCCCTCCCTGTGTGATTTCTGTGCCTTTCTAGTAGCATCTGGCTTTTGGCCTGTGACAGCCCAGGGACATCTGGCTCTCACTCAAAAGTGGCCATGCCATCATAGAGCACAGTACTTTGAGTCTGGCTCCAGCACTATTCTTTAAAATTAAAGGGTCACTTGCTAAAACACGAACCAGTCCTAACACCAGAAACTTTATCCCATCACATGCAGAGATTGTAACTGGAGAGGCCAGAGCTGTGTGCTCTCTTTAGCCCTGAAATCTCAAATTTTCATTGCCCAGCAGCAGGGTTTCAGGAAGAGTAGAACCTGGTTCAAGTGGCCAGTGTGTGACCTCACGAACAGACGTGCTGAAACCATGGCCTGGGTGATCCTCCTATAGCTAGCCAAGGGTGAGCTGTGAGTTGCCCAAAGAGGCAACCCCTCGAAATTCTCCACAAAGCATTTGTGAGAGATCTCTTCTAACAGAGACTTTTGGATGTTTACAATTGCACCAGGGTTTTTCCACAGCTTCCTTCCAGTTTGATTTTATTTTTTATTTTGGCCATTGTATTTCAACTGAAAGTAATGAGGTCCCTCCAGTAAGAGTTTCATGCTGCATGTTCTCTTTGTCACACAAAAATCAAAGGGAATTTCACACGTGAATAAAATAAGAGGCCCTCAAGCTATAGCAAGAAGGTCCTGGATTACGCCATCAGTCTACTGGAGAAATCCTCCTGCCCTGAAGCAGTCACCTCCAAGGAAAACGTCTCTGTTTGTATTTTTAGACTCTGGAGGGAATTTTCATACACTGTGGAACTGCATGAAAGTGTTTACCTTTCCACCAAATCCCAGATTTCCAGATTTTGAGATGCAGATCGTCTGAAAGTTATGTGTTGTTTAAATGCTGGACATTCCTCTTAGTTCTGTGTCATTTGAAGGCTGAGATTCAGTAGCAGGGAGCAAAATAAGCCAAATATTTCAAGTATGTGTGACTAGTAAATGGATTGTCACTTTGTTTTGTATTTCAGAAGGCTTTTTCTACTGGGAAATTAGTTTCTACTCATAGCATTGGGATAATCTGCTTACAGTCCAGTTCATCAATATCTTAAGTAACCACATGCTTTTCGTGTACAACAAAGTAACTGATATTTACATGCTGGTTTTTAACCATCTCAAGTACATTTCCTAGCAGAATGTGGGTGAGTTTCAGACAGCTGTGCACACTTCATTAGTTCAGTAGTTAACATTTTCCAGATACCAGAAGCTTTTTAGACCCTCAGACTGCAACTACACTTCTCTCTATGCTCAGGACCTTGAAGGCTGACACAAGATGCTGTAAGGGAAGAGAAAGGCCTGGAGGAACGTGGATGTGAGCATGAGACTGGGAGTGCTCAGCAAAGGTCCAGTGGCAGAATGGAGAGGTCATAAATTGACAGGATGAGTAGCAAGTACCTTCTGTTTGGCTCATTCTTGATCAGCTACTTCAGCCTGTAAACTTGGTCTTTTTGGATTCCCTGAAATGGTTAAACACAGTCCTCAGTTTCACATTCCAGTACTCGGTGACAGCAGAAATGGCTCACAGAGCTGCAGTCAGCGATTGCTGTGGCAGCCCTGGGTGTGTATGGTTTTAGCAAAATTCAGCATAGAAATAGGAATGAGGGAATCTACTGGTGTCTAAAATACAACCAGAGACCCAGAGAGTGCCTAAACTGTTTACAAGCAGAAGCTGTGAGAGCATACAAGGGAAAGATCTTTGTACGCAAAACATGCTTCTGTTCTTTCTAAACATCTGCTTGACCACTGTCAGAGAGAGAATGCTGAGCTAAACAAACCATTGTTTTGATGCAATATGGCCTTTCTTAATCTATTTTAAGTTGTACTGTTGCATACCCAGTGCCTCTGGCTCTGTAGCATTCCCTCTATTGCAGGTAGCACTGCAGACACCTGGGCAGAGATCAAGGCCCTTGCTCTCCATCTCCATGAGTCAAGACAATGAAAAGTCTCTTTCATCCTGCATAGAGGGCAGAAATACTAATGCAGAGGGCAGCCAAGAATTGCCCTGCTGCTCTGGGGTCTTGAAAAGGCAATCTTAGCAGATTGGGGCAGGTACTAGTTTGCCATCTCTGCCCTGAGTTATTACAAGGGAGATACATTGGACCAGAAACATAAATGAAGCACAGGATTTTTTATTAGTGTGTGAAACTGCTACTTATGGGGTATAGTTTGCAGTTTTAGGTTATTTGCTGCATGTATATTCACCAGACAAAAATATCTGATGGCAATTACACTTAGTGTTACTGTTTGAAACAGAGTCATATCTCCTTTATGAGTTCATAAAAGGACCCTTTCAACTTTAAAATGCCAAGGTAGCAAGCCAGTTATACAGATGTGTTATTTTAAGCATGTGCTTTCATCCAGGGCCAGTCCTCTAGATACACGTCAAGCTGAACAAGCAGGGGAGTCCTTCTCTCAACCAGATCTAGGTATATTTTCCAGTCACTCATAGAATTAAAAAAAAACCCCTGGGATTGTTTTAATATTTCTGAGTCTTGTATTTGTAAGGAAGCCATACTCTGATAAAGCATTGGTTCATTTAAGCCAGTTGGAGGAGGAAAATGACCCTTTTGAAACAGCATCTGTGTTTTGCCATTTGTTTTTATTCTTCCCATTCAACATGGTGATGGTGGTGGATGAGGAGGTGCCCAGGTGAAGTATCAAAGGGCAGCTGGGTTATTGAGCTATTGACTTCTGTCCAGAGCTGTGTGGGTGGCCCTGGTTTTCCTTCCCAAGGACATAGATAAGATAAGCAGTGCTGTTCCAAACATGATTTAAACACTATTGAATGTGCTCTCTTTTGAGAGACAGTGAACGGGTGAGCTCACCCACTTGTTTTAATTCACCACTACCTGCAATCTTTGTTCCACACAAGAACTTAATTTAGTCTGTGACAGCTCCAAAGTATTTTCTCTCATTTAACTTTTCTCATGGAAGGTAATTTGTCTTAAACCATGTGGGCTTCCCCAAAGCAGAGAAATCACAAAAAATGTACCTTCAGCAATTTCTGCTCTTAGGATCTACTCCCTTTCCTGGTGATGTCAGTAAGGGCAGCAAGGCCCAGGTACCACTTTATTCTTTGCTCCATATAACACTGAAGGCTCTTGGTGATGGTGTCCTGCTCCTGCACAAGCCCCAGGTATGCCAGTGGTGAGCTGAGAGATCTGGTCTTCACTGTAAATAAAAGAGGTCAGGACAGAAGGAGCAGGTCTCTGATGAATTGCATGCTAAAGCAGATTCACATTCTGCCAGTTGCGTGATTATACACTGGGACATGATTTTTTAATGGAGATGGAAAACAGACATTTTGACAGGACTGAATTTTGCTCAGGGCTATCTATGTGCTACTCTCACTGAAGAGTCTTGGCCGAATTTGTTCCTGGTTAGAGAAGACACAACTCTGCTGAGGCATGATAGAGCTGAGTTTGATACTGAGGTGCAGCTGAAGACAAGTATTCCATGTCTCCTGTCAGGGCAGAGAGAGGAGCCCTGTGAGATGCTAGTTATGAAATCCTACTGCTGCCCTGTGCCTGTTTGTCTAGCAAGCATGCAGATTTAAAGAAAAAGGTTTTGTTTCTCTAAGTGGTCTTTAATTTCAACTCCTTTAAGCTTGTCTGGTTGCACATACTGCCCGTGAATGAACTGTTGTTGGGGCTTAGCCTGTCCTGAGATTTCAGAAAATCTTAAAGAATGTCTAACTTTCACGGGCATAGAATTGAATTAAAATATAAATAAATGAACAAACAGAGAGAGAAAGAAAAAAATGCTGAAAGGAATAATCTGTAATCGCATTTCACCTCCTGCAATAAAAGAGGAGAAAAACTTTTCAAACTCCTTCGATATGCAGCTTGCCAGAAGGGATCATGTCAGAGCAAGGTGACATTTTTTTCCCTTTGGTGATGTGCTAGCACTGGTGCTGTAAGTATGGCAGCATTATAATGATATAGTTATGGATGGAGTTTCTTTCCCCTTTTAAAATAGTACTTTTTTTGAGATGCTTATGCTGGTACTGAACCATCTCTGTGGAAGACTTCAGGGCAAGGCTGAGACTGTGTTGGAAGGGGAGCTGTAGTCAGATGCAGGTAAGCTTGGCTGAACTGCAGAAGGGCAAATGTATCAAGTGTATTTTTCCATGGCCCATATTAGATGGGAAGTTAGATTAGGTGGTGGTTTGATAATCAAGCCTAAACCAGCCACTGCTGAACTAATAAGAGACTGCAAACATCTAAGTTAATGCCAAGAGATCAATAATGATGTGCTCCTCAGAGGACTTCAAGAAATACTGGAAAGAGGTTTTAGTCCAGCTAACTAGATTTGACATATTTTGTCAAATATTTTTGCATGTTTGGCAGTCCCACTGAAGGCACAGCATTTATTCTTGTCTCCTGGCTGAGCCACATTTAGCTATCTTGGTGCACTATCAGCTTAACATTATCCTACAAGGAAGAAAATAGGGCCAAGTCCCTTGTGGCCTCAGGGATGGGAAAGCAAATGGTTTGGTAGTATGATTGGGCTCTTCCCCATAAAAGGATTGCTCTATAATCGTGCTAGGGATGGATCTCATCACCTGCTGTTGGCAGTCCTGGTACTCCACAGGTAGTCCCACCTAACTGACCTGATCTAAAAGATCCTGCCAACAATGGTATTGGAGAATAGCACCTTTCATTTATCCATTGAGCTCACTGAATGCTGCCTGCTTCACCTTGCCCAGCATAGCTGTGGTACCCTGCAGAGCTGTGTGAGAAGCTTGTATTTCATATGACAGCTCATAGGAGCTCATATCAAGTCCATTTGAGTCACCTCCCGACGTTCAAAAGACCACTTCTGGCTGGTAGCTAATGGTTATCTGCCAGCTGTGATAGCTGGGCCTAGCTGACTCTATCTCTTGCACCAAAACTGACTTTACTGCCTAATCCCCTCCATCACTGAACAGCCAATCACTGAAAATTAATTTAAGTCTTTTCTGTCTCTATAGAGCCCAAAATGAAGGTGCAGGAAGCAAAGCTACTATTGTGTAGCAGCCTGTTTACTCCTTGTGAAAGACTGTTTCTTTGGAGTCTTTTTAGGAAAAGTCAAACATGACAAAAGGGTGTGAAAAAAAAGGATGGAATCAAGCTGCTTGCCATGAAAAGGGAAATAATTCTAAGAAACACTGCAATTTAGACATTAAAGTCTTCTTTCTCCATGAGAGAAAACCCCATCCATTAAAATAGTCATAAAACCCTTTAAATCAGGCTCAGGTACCTTTTAGGAAGATGATTGCCAGTTCAGGATCTGTTCAATGTGGAGGAGTACAAATGTACCAGTTTTAATCATGATAAATAACTTCTCTTTTATCAAATCATCTCTGCTGGAAATAGTTTCGCTCTGTGCAGTAATGATAATTTGCGCACTTATCATTCGGTACCTTCCCAAGACAAGCAGCCAGCCATGGGATGTAATTTAACGACTTATCAACCACAGTTTCATCCAGCCCTTTCCAGCCAGAAGGGCATTTCACACTATTTAAGTGACTTCACCATATATTGCCATCAATTTAAGGTTTTACCAGACCCTAGTCATTAAAATTTTCCACTCAGCACTTCACTTTATAACCTGGGGACGTAGCTGCTGAACGGCAGCAGCAGGCCCACGGAATTATCTGTGTTGTGCAGGTGATGGGATAATTACCAAAAGAATGCAAATCACTGATTGGCTAGCAAAGAATGCAATCATGATTAGCTGTATGTGTCATATACAGAGGCTGGAAAGGCATGGGGGGAAAGAAAAAAGGAGCATCTGTGGCATGCTTATACCGTTCCTTGTGTGTTTTTCAGTGGAGGTGTCTCTCCGGGGCTGTGTCTGTTGAGCTCTCAGAGGGTGGGATCTGGCACCAAAGTCAGTGGGTTGCACATTATCTCCAGTGCAGCAGAGAGGCAAGGAACGTTGGAGAGGTCCCACAGTTCACTCCTCTGCTTTGTGTTAGGTCCAGGTCTGGAAGAGCCCTGGCTTCAAGGTCAGAGTGTGTCTTGGTGCAAAGGCATTGTTGAAGTCTTGTTAAGGCCAGGCACGCTGGAGTTGTGTTCAGAACTGGCTCATTTTGGTCCTAGTGAGGAGCTGGCTGGTGGTGAACACAGGAAAGCACTTCTCTGTGACTGAGGTGGAGTGCTTTGAGAGAGTTTGGGATCCCCTCTCTGCTGAAAACACCTGCTGGTGGTGTATCATTTCTTTTTGGATGACAGGTTCAAGTGAAAAGAGGTTAGAGGGAATTACCCACCCAAAGAAGGTTTTTCCCATCCCAAATTTCTACAGCAGTGACCCTACTCTTCCATTATAGTCAGAATACACAAAACTAACATAGGGTCTCTCCCTTCTGGTCCTCAACCCTAAACTGTGTTGTTCTTCCCCTTTTTTATGAAGAGAAATGGGATGAGCAGCTTAGCAACAGACTTTTGCATTGCAAAGTGAATAGTGAGAGAGTCCTATTTGTTCCTTGGGACAGGTTTTATGAGACTGGGGACCATCCCTGGCCTTTGTAGCAGCCTCCCTCTGAGAGTCCTACCAGCACTTACTGGTCCTGCTATTGCTGTCTGACAAAGAAGCACAAGTACAGTGCTTTCTGGCCTCCTGACAGACAGGATCAGACCTTGTGCACTCCAGTTGGCTATTGGAGCTGTAGCAAATTTCCCCAAAGCCTGCTAAAGCCTTACTGCAGCATCCTCAAATTCCTGACTGCATCCCTTATTCCTCCTGGGAACCACACTGCTCATGGCTGCTTCTTTGCTTTTTCTTCCCCAAACATCTCTGTTTGGATGGGGAGACTAGAGAAATAATGACAGCCTTCATAATTTTCAGCACAGTGGATGACCTAACATGAGCCTTTTCTAATCTTTTGGCTGCCTCAAAGCTCACAAGAATCTGAGGTGTCTGCCCATTTGGCAAACCTGGCTGAGCCTGACCAGCCAATCCAGAAGTTGTTTGAGGAATTGGTCTGCAAATCTCCTTTCCTCAGGAAACCATCCTTTATTTAAAACTTTGCTTCATTTGAGCAGAAATATTTTCTCTCCTTTGGCTACTTCTTGCTTTTAAAATGTTCTTTGGACAGGAAGAAAAAGCATATAATACCATCCATAAAGGGTTTAACATCTGTTTAAAGCCCCCCAAAACTTGAAAAAGTCATCTGCTTCTACCCCTCTTGCTGCTCTCACCTGAGGATGTCAGGAGCCAGAACAGCACAGGAACCAGAAGTCAAAGACCCAGACAAGCCTTTTACCATCTGTGTTAACATGAAACGAGAGAGAAGGGGTAGAAATAGGCGGAGGGGATAGAAGATTATGGAGAGAAAAGATATTCACATTAAGATGAATTCTAGATGTATTTTTTCCAGTAATTTTTCACGCTGAGGTGGCTTCTGAGCAGATCATTGTGCATGGTAACTCAGCCAGACCTGTTCTAGCAAAAGCTCACTGTGCAGCACGATTTAATGACAAAAAAAACCCATTGTAGGATTCCTGAGCCTCCTACCACCTCTGTGGTGTGGGAGGTTGTGCAAAACTGGGGGCTGAACTGTCTGCTGTCACACAGCTCCCACATCCCTGGAGTCCACAGTGCCTCTTTTAGTCACCACATAATTTTTCATCACTGTGCACCTCACCTCTCTTAAGGCTTTGCTGCCTCACGCGTAGGCAGTGCCTGGTGTTTTTATGGTTGGGTACAAGCTGTAGGAATCAGGGAGGGAATGAGTGAGAGGGCTGGGCACGCTCCAGCTGTTTTCCCCTGGCACCACATTAGTGTGCTGATTTGGGGACCATCTGGCTGTGTGCTGCTGTTTCCCTCTGCAGTGGCATTTAGTGCTGGAAGATGTGTGGACCAACGCACAATCTCACATTGTTCTGAGAGAACCTTCTAATTTTTGCCAGCTAACAAAGTGACCCTGCCATCGAGTTGGTAAAATGCCACTCCACTGTTTGAGAAAGGAGGAAAATTCCCATTACCAACTGCAATGAATTTGTTCCTGGGTTTATACCTGTGCAAACATGAGGACAAAAAGGCTGGGCATGGCATGACAAAGACGGGAGAAGATTTATAGCTGAGAGAAGACTTTAAAAGGATTGTGTTGAGAATAGTATTCTTCCTCTGTGGCCAGGATCATTATCTCTTATTGCCATAACTTTGGGGGTAGGTTGTTTGTGTCTGTGTAGCTGGTTACCTTCCAGATGGCCCACAGGTGCTATACAGAATCAGCATTAAAGCATACGGTAGTAGGGAGGGAACATTTGCTTGGAAAAAAAACCCAGTTTCTCAAAATGCATAAATATTCTGTTATGCCAAGCTATTAAAATACAGAGATTGGTCAGTGGATTTTTTTTTTTAGCCAGAATTTAGATTTTTAAGTGCTTTTTTGCTTAAGAAGGGGGGCAGGCTTTAAGAAGATGCCACTTCTTGCCTGGTTGGTGACATCAGGGCAGGGTCTACACCAACACCAGGTGTTTGGCATCATGCAGGGAACTGCTCAAGGCTAGAGTTTCTGTTTTGCAGAAGCTAGTGGATGTTTCTAAAGTCTGATGTCTTCTGAAAACACGTCTGGGTTGTTCTTTGCTGAGGTGCAAAGACCCAAGATTAGGCTCTTTCCTCAGCCCAGCTTCCCACCTTGGGCTGCAACTTTGAAGGCTCTCCCCATGCTTTTTCTCTGCCCGGGTAAGTGAGGATATTTTTGCCAGGCTCTCATCCTGGGCTGTATTTTGGATTTCTGGAGTGGATTTCTGCTGACTACACTGCAGTGTTTCTCTTCGGTGTTTAAGACTTTGCTGGGGGGTACATATTTTTTTTCCAGAAGTCCTGGCGATACCGTTTTCTTGTCTCTATCAGCCTCTTGGGAGTGTGGTTAGGATGCATGTACCTGCTCTGTTTCTGAGAGAACACAGCACAGGAAGTGTCCTTTCACCTCCTCTGGCTTTAGTGTCCACTGAACACCTTTGAACACCCAATGGACAAGAGACCCTGCCCTGGCAGCCAGCAGCACTCACCCACACAGGCTGGCATAACTCAGCAGAGCATTTCACTTCCTGACAAAGCCACTTGGCTTCACCTTGTTTCTTCAAAGGGGTCTCTGATCTCTGATGCAGCACCATAAATCATCATGGCCAGGAAATACCCTTTTGAATCCCACAGTATCATTTTAAAGCTTTGGACTGTATGTGGTCTTCTGGCAAACACCAAATGTACGTTTAAAAATTGAAGGGCATTTTTCCCCCTGAAAGTGGTCTGGAAAGGAGCAGATTGTCCTGGGACTGTTTGAAGAAGCTGGGGTTCAGCAGCTGTCATTTGGCTTCTCCCAGCCTCCAGGACTGATGATATCCTGGGGATGTGGTTTGGAGGGGCTGAGGCAAGTGGAACAAGGTTTTGGAAGTGCTAACAGTTTAATACTTTCACATCAAAAATATCTCTCTTCTCTCATCTCTTGAATGTATTGTGCTCATTTATTATTTTCTTTGACCAGAGGCCAACAAAAAGCAAGCAACACATATATATTTTGCAGAACAAAATTAATAACTGGTTTCTGGTAATAAGCCTTGAAGAATTATTAAGGTGTCTGTGTTCACTCTGCATGATAGAAGGGAACAATCAATGCTACAATTGCTACTCATAAACAACCCAAAAAAGCACAAAACTTCCACCCTTTAAGAAGGAAGGTGAAAAGGCTTCTAAGTAATTTTAAATTTGTTAAACATCTTTGAAGATCTGAAACAAATTACTACAGGTAGCTCAGAATGGAGCAAACTGTGGTTCAATGTCCAGAGATTTTTGTAAAATTGTGAAATTCAATGAACTTAGTGCTTCTGAATGTGCTAAAAGATTAAGAACCCTTATCATATGCTACTTGAAGACAATGGAGCTTTTGACTTGGTCAAACAAGGGTTGGACCTAAATAAAGGACTTAGGTTTTCAGCAAAGTAGATTTAATAACCTGCAAGTTGTGGGCAAAACACCTCTGTCTAATCAAGCAGATCCTGCTGTCCTGGCAAGAAGCTGAAGCTCATTTCTTCAGGGAATGCCTTTTTTTTTGCCTTAGGAGAGCAGTCTCCAACTGCAGATGCCCAGGAGAATATACAATTGCAGAAGGCATGAAAGTCAGTATCTACTGCAACCATCCCACCACAGTGAATCCACGTTTTATTAATTAATATTAATATAATAATATTATATATAATAAGATTAATATTATAATATTAATTAAATATCTAATCTTCTGTACACCCTTTTAAACCAATGAAGGGGGCTAAAAAATTTGCCCTTGCAAAGATGGAGTACAGCACCACGAGAAGCTCCGAGAAGTTGGGCAGCGAATACCCTAGCTGCCTGCCTTTTCCAAAAAGGAGCAAATTCCTTTTCTCTGATATTCCATGCTGGACCCTGATGGTAGTGGGCTATTAGTAACAGCAGGTCACTCTAGGAAAATGCATGAGGAGGGTGATAGGTACAGCACACAGGTTTGCATGTTGAGGGAGGCAGCAGTCAGTTCACTTCATCTAGGTCTCTGCTCTTACAAGATTTGTCCTCATGAGTCTATACACTTGGAACAGGCTGCACCAGCAGTTTCAGCCACTTTGGGGCTTCAACCTCAAGTTGTGCAGAACTGCAGACATGAACAGTGCAAAACTGTCTTTAGCCATTTGTTAAACCAGGAGAAGAAAAAGCAAGATATGTCACCATCCTGACATCCAGCCTCGTACACGAGTTTGTTCTGAAAGCAGCCGTATATATGTATGTTTATATATCAGAGAATCTAAATTAATTTAGTTGTTTGGGTATTTCTTATGCCAAGGATAATAAGCCAAAGTGCTCCACACCCAGCAGTGATTTTGTAGAGCGGTGTCATGAATGTGGATCAAGTTTACAGAAACAGATTTCTATTGTGCTTATCCCTTTTCTGGTAATATCTAGATTAGCAGTAGAGGTGACAGGCCATACAATCCAAAAGACAAATTTTACATCACCACAGTCTCACTGAAATGAAACTCCCCAGTATAATGGTAGAGTAGCATAGACATGTATTAAAAGTGAATATATCTTTCTGACAGTTAAAAAACAAAGCCCTTCCTCACCTCTCTTTCAATAGCAGTGGCTCTGAAAAAGGCATTAGTTTTACTGCTGTCCTTAAGGCTAAAATGAGAGCACATGAGACTCTGGTTTTTCAAATAAAATGAACTGTATTGCAAAATGTTTTTTCTTTTGTTGTCTTGTCAGTTGGGTGGCTTCAAGAGTTTGCATAATACATGGACAGCATTGTACAATAATTGTTCCCCATCCTCAAAAATTCCCAGGTTATGAATTCATAGAATTTTTTTTATGCAGCTGACTGACTATGAGCTTCTCCATAGCTAGGAGAGACTGAAAGCAGTGCAGACTGCATGTGTACAGCTTCATTGAATCCAGATTTCATATTTATCCTTAGCCTGAGTTAGCAAAAACACATCAACCCCAAGACTAGTACAAAGGGTACCTCAGGGTGGCAGGGTGTGAAGCCCAGATTTATTCTGGGTATCCTTAAATAAAGGGAAATCTAATTGAGGTGCCTGGTCCAGTAATATCACCAGAGCTACAATACCTACAGCCAGTATGAGACCATTCCAGAGGGCAATGAGATTGGGATGCATCACCCTACAGGACCTCTTTATCTATCTAGGGAGAAGTGAAATAGAGCCCTTAGGTGACCAGTCAGTAAAACTGAGTACAGGTAATGCATTGAGCTGACATGTACCGAGGCATGTGTGTCTGGAAGTGTTTGGGTCCTGCCAGAGGGAACTGTAGAGGAAGTGAATGTCAGAATAGCTGTTGTTGTATTCCTAGGACTGCTGAGACCTAGGCAGAAGAATGACCTCACAGCTGGAGGTGGGAAGGAAAAAGGGAAAACAGCGAGATAAAGACAGAGGAGCAATTAAGAATAAGGGATGTGAGTGGGTAAAAGAAGGAGAAAATGCAAGGAAAGCTAGAGCAAAGAAACTGAAAAGGACTTGGCACCATAGTAAGAACACTTTATAGAGGAGTATATGTCTACAAACCTGCTCTGAGCAGTGTGTTTGTTCCTCTCTCAGCAGAATGCACAGGTGCTTCAGTTCCTCGCCACAGAGCATCTCTAATGAACGCTCTTTTGTAGCCTCCTGAACACCTCCCATGGCTAATGCAGGGTATGCTAACATATTTGTAAAGGTTTACTTAGCAATGAATACATCTACCCTAACTTCAAAATACATCAGTGGCATGTAGCCTCAGGACCCCCTCTATCTTAAACACATCCCTGGTGGCAAGCCAGATTTAATTGCACACAAAGCAATGCTACTTTCCTTCTTTAGGGCACCACCTCCACATTCAGCCAGAGGAGCTGCAGCCACCCACAGCACATTGCCCTGATGTGAGCCCACGGGGAACAGAGGCGTTCTCTTCACAGGTGACTTTGTCCCCGCACATCGCATCCTGGGCCCAGGCGTCAGCTTCAGCACTGAAAAGGTTCATATCTGGTTGCTCTTCTTTTAAAACAATGTCACTCTGGGAGAGAATTTCAGTGCCTGGGGGCAAAAGGAAAGGGTTGTTTTGGTTGTTTTGAATTGACTGTTGGCTCTTTGCATGTCAGGGTACTCCTTATGTTTCCCACTTGTGGGCTCTCTGCACGCATGCTGGAGTATTTCAGCAGACCTCCCTGGTAGCAGTGCAATAGTGGAGTGGGTTAGTGACAACCTTCAGAGGGTTTGAAACTTGTCAGAGCATTTCTATCTCTGAAACAATGAAGTTACGCCTGCAGGGAGGTCCTGAAGATCTGGCAGGTATTCTTGGTACAGAAATTGGACAGAAGTCTCAATCCTACACGTCATCCCCCCAATATCAACACAAGTGCTCCGTGGAGGTTTCCTTTAGGATGTACGCTGTGCACGAAGAAGTAAATTTTGCAGTGTGAAATTGACCTCTGCTGATTGAGCACGGTGCATGAGTGAGGTGGGAGAGGGAATGGCACTGGGGGAACTGCAGCCTGTCTGTTCTGTGCTTGACAGCCACCAAGGGTTCCTGCCTCTGGAGTATAATTTGGAGCAACCCTATGTAACATCTTGAGCAAGGAGATATGGGAGCCTCCTTTTCAGTTCCTTCATTTCTCTGGTTCTCAGACCTGAATCCCAGGGGTCTGAGGATTTGGAGAAACCATCGCCCATTCCCAGTGTCATAAATCCACAAGGTTACTGAAATTAGAAAAGCTGCTGGTGAGTGTCTGTAAAAGGAGGTGGTGGCTTTTGAGTAAGGATTTGCTTATGCAGAGTGGCTGAGAAAAACTTAATCTGAATTAACAAAATATGTGAATTGAAAGTGGATTATCGATGCCATATAAATGGATGAATTCCTTAAATTCTTCTCTTCAGAATTAAAATTATCCTAATTTGTTTCAGTATAATTATGAAAGGGAATGTTATACAGCTCTTTAATGAGATATAACTTACTGACCATAAAACTTAGCCTGGGTTTTTTGTGTCTCCCAGTAGGGGTGAGATTGGAATACAGTCTTGATATTTTTTTAGTAGAAAGCTTGTATTGTCTTTACTGGGGATTTCAGTAACAGATTCTGGTAATGTAAGAATTGCTTTTTATTATGATTGTGCTATTTATAACATTAGGATATGAAATCTCTGAATAAGCAATTAATTAATCCTCACCATGTCCCTGTGAGGTTGGTAAAGGCTTTGTAGCAACTTCTCTGTTCTGTGCTGTGCTGTGTCTGCTTTTAGCATGGAATACAGCAAGGCAAAGCAGTGCTATGAGATATGGCAGGGAGGATGAGAATCAAATCTTATTGGACACATGGGAGGAATTAAGCAAGAAAAAAATGTTACTGCCCAGCTTAGAATTTGGTCAAGCCACTGTGAGAAAATGTCAGGGGAGTTTTAGAAGTCAGGGTGTCTGCTTTATGTCTAACCAAATCCACACATGAGGGTGCCACACACACAGTGCACTGTGGTGAGGACCAGCTTAATAGCAGGGTGTAAATATTGTAAAAATAATTGTTAAGATGTAAAAATAATTTATCTCATTTCCTTCTGTTCGAAAAGAGGGTTTATCCATTTAAATTAAATTCCTTTAAAAAAAATAAAATAAAGAGGGGGAAAAAACTTTCTGAAAAGCTGACTGCTCTCTGAAGGCTTATTCTCCATTCTCATAGCTTGCTCCATCGGCATTGCAGTGCAAAGTGGTACTCCTGGCAGTCCCTTCTCTGTACAGGCAAATTCTTTTCCTCAGAAGACAGTTTATTTTCTACCAAATGCTAAACCTCATGTTTGTCTTACTTTGAATGAGCACAAACACGGTGCTTTTCTTATTCTCATTTTCCAGTGCCTTTTTGCTGATCTTCTCTGCGTGTATCTGAAAGGTCAGGAAAACAAATCAGTATGGAAAAGGACCTCCTGCCCCTTTTAACCTAGCCTGTTAGAGTGAGAGAAGGGAAATTGCCACTTATGTGAAAGGGAGCTTTAAATATACTTGAAAAAAGCACTGTGGGAATGAGGGTTTGGAAGGACAGGTGTTGACAGGACCATTCTCTGCAGTTCACAGGGTGCCTTTCTGAACTCACAGTCTCCTCCTCCCCAGCAGTGTGTACAGACAGATCCATAGGGCTGAAACATGTCCCAAGAAAGAGGCACTCCAAAGGGGAATGGCCCTCTCATTTCAGCATCACTGACCATGAAGGTCAGGCACAGGGAGCTGGACTGAGACTGACCATGTAGTTGAGGGCTACCAAATGCTGACCTCTGTCTTCTACTGCCTGTGTTTTCTTCAGTTCTTTCTGGTTGTCGCTTTCTTATTTCCATTCCTCAAGGTGACCAGCTCCTTCTTCTGCACATAACTCCCCATGCACATTCCAGAGCATCAGAGAGAGACTCCACATCTGCATAGCAACTAGATTCCTGCTGCACCATCACTGGTGCAGTGAGGCCAATAATTGAGTTCTTGTCTAATCTCTAGCCTGAATACAACAGACAAGTTTACTAAATCATGGCCTCTGTTGCCAGCTTGCAGCCTCAAACATTCTGCTCAGTGTTCCATTAGAAGAGCACTCCTGGAACCTCCTTGGCAGTCAGTGGAGAGGAGGGAGCTCTCCCTTTACTTTCCAATGACGAATACTTCTTGATTGCTCATATATGATCTTCATTCAAATGTCTTATGATAGGTGCTAACAATTCAGCCTTAATCTCTGAATTATTTTAGTCTTTAAATACCTGTCTTTGAATTTAGCCTTAATTGATCTATCAGATGCAAAACTCTTGAACACCCTGCTAAACACCTCCCCCCAGCCCCATCCCAGGTGCTTTTTTAAAGAACAGCTGTTCACTTGCTGCTTATTTGGCTTGCTTGTTTTGACAAGTAGTGGTGTGGAAAAGTGGCTAATTGCTCTGCCCTCTTTCCAGCATCAAGGTCAGAAAACAGAGAAATGCAGAGAGCAGCAAAGCGAACCCCCCATTTTAAAGCAAGGAATTGGAGTTCTGAAGTGCAGCCATCCAAGCTGGGTGAACAGCAACATTTTGCACAGGTATCAGCAGGGTTCTGCAGCCCACACTACCTGTCTGCTTTGTTTGTGGTCTCTCTTTCGTGTTACGTTTGTCTTGCCGAATCAGTGGCAGCGAACAAACCCTTCCTTTTCGCATATACCACTACACAAATAACCCTCTTGCAGGGGAAAACAGCAGTGCCCGTGTGTCTCAGCAAGCTCAGCATTTGTGCTGCTGAGTGCAGGATGGTGGTGCTCCGTCTGCACGCTGGTAATGTCGGTCACCAGAGCAGAGAGACAGAAGAAGGGGACAGAAACAGTGACATTAATGTATTTTACCTCTTCCTGGTGTCATCTGTTGTACTACTGAAACTGCTTCATTAAAAGCTTGTTAAGAATACCTTTGCAGCAAAAGCCTTTTGCAAGAAAACAGCTGTTAGGAAAACAACGTTCTTTTGCAGATGATAAAAGCAGAAGCCCAAATGGTAGTTGTTTTTCAGTCTTCACTTTCCTTCCTCGATTGTGTCCTGCACCAAACCAAACTACTTTGGGCCCATTCTGGCTCTTCAGCTGACTGCACAATTCCAAAGGCAGAGCCAGGTTGGAGACAGATGATGCTTGTGTGTCGCACCTTCTATTTTGAAATGTCTCACATGGGTAAGGTGCTGACATCTGCTGCAAGTTTGCTGTGCCTCTTGAGACACTGCTCTCACACTAAGATCAAACTCTAGGACTGCAAAAGAAGAAACCAAGTCAGGAAACCATTCAGGGTCTTGATCTTGTTGGGTGAAATTTCTTACACTGAAATGCCCAGTGTTGTCAGAAAAGGGAGCCTAAGATTTATGCCCTCAGAAACGAAAGCTGAAATTGGTCCATTAGACTGAGCAGAGAGCAATTTACTTGCCAATGCCTTTACTCTAAATGAGAACATAGACACTTCACTAGGCAGCAGCAATAGACTTTGAGATAAGATGGGACCATGAATTTAGCTTCCTGCGCAACTCCAGGTAGCTCTGGTCTTCTTTCAGGTCTCTGGAATGCTTCAAAAAGCTGATACTAAAGAAT
The DNA here is from genome assembly GCF_001522545.3 of Parus major. Classification (NCBI taxonomy): domain Eukaryota; kingdom Metazoa; phylum Chordata; class Aves; order Passeriformes; family Paridae; genus Parus; species Parus major. The sequence continues at coordinate 44,753,765 of NC_031769.1, read as the reverse complement.
TATTAACATGAAGACCCCTTATATTGCTAGATCATAGACACCTTAATGAGCCCTCCCTATGGAGGGGGCCAGATTTTTATCCCAGTGGTGCAAAACTGGAGTAGTAGATTTTAGTGAATTTCAGCAGGATTCCTCTAGAAAAATCCATGTATAATGAAAATGAAACATTTTTAAAGCAATTAATTTTTCTACTGCGTAGCTGCCCCATCCTTCAGCCTTAAAATTTTTTTGGGGATTATTATGTTGGTTTGATATGGCAGGGCAAGAAGGTACCTAATTAATCACATTCTTACAGGAATTTCCTTCTTGCAGTCCAATGTACCTCAGAAAATGACACTGAACAGTTCAGACTCTCTCTGAGGTGACGATATGGTCACCCATCTGTATCTTGCCTGGAAGCGTTTTGCAGACCTTTTGAGGCTTAGTGCTCAAAACATCATAAAATTGTTTTTCCTGAACTTCTGCTCATCTTTATCTCTCAGTGGAGACGGCAGAAGCAAAGCAGAAGTCCCCCCTGGGACTCCTTACCTAATGCATGCTCTAAGTGATCAGGACATGCTGCTTACCTTCTCATCCACAAAAAGAGAAGTATGTGGCTTACTAAGACTTGAGCGATGAAAGTCGGAGCAAAAGGCTGTAATGAAGCAGACTGATGACAGTAAAAACAGATAATTAACATGTAAAAGTTAATTGTTGAAGGCATCACATGGGGACTGAGCTGTTTAATGCAGACACAAGCTTGGCTGTTTGCTGGGATATAGCAGGGCACACTGAGCACCCTGGGCTTAGAAAGGGTCTTCACACCACAACTACTAGTTTATTCTGACAACCAGGTCACTCTGCTGGCAGAGTTATGAATGAAATAATGAAGCTGGGGAAGGGTCTGGAACACAAGACTCATGAGGAGTGTCTGAGGGAGCTGGGATAGTTTAGCCTGGAGAAAAGGAGGTTCAGGGGAAGCCTTGTCACTCCCTACAACTTCCTGAAAAGAAGGTGTAGTCAGGAGGGAGTTGGCCTCTTCTCCCAAGTACCAAGCAATAGGACAAGAAGAAATAGCATCAAGTTGCACTAGGGGATGTTTAAATTGGATATTTGAAAAAATTTCTTGATTGAAAGGGTTGTAAAGCATTGGAACAGGCTGCCCAGGGAAGTGGATGAGTCATCATCCCTGCAGGTATCTAAAAGATGCATCGATAGGGACATGATGGGCCTGACAGTGTTAGGTTAATGGCTGGACTCAGTCTTAGAGGTCTTTTCCAAATAAAATGATTCTATGATTCATCTTTCCTCTCCTGCTATTTTAACTCTGACTCTGCTGAAAATTTGGCACCATGCTCCAGAAGCTAATCAAGCTCTTGTCTACTCTACTTTGCTCACAATTTCCTTTAGAAAAATGCTATGAGAGCAACCCACCAGGGAAAATGTTGTAAAATTATGCTGAAATCCCATGCAATGTAAGCCTGCAGAACTGAGATCTTGATACCTCTGATGGTTTTGATTCAAGGCTTTAGCTTAAACCACCAACAGTATATTCTGTGTGTATATGTGAATGCACAACACAATAGTGTTTATACTGCACACAGACTCATACATACAATGAGACAGAGCAAGCTGTCTGTAAATTTGGATTCAGAAAACAGATGTGCCTGTGTCCTGCAATGTCCTCAGATCTCTAAAGGAGACAAACTGCAAAGATCAAGAAGATAAATTACTTTAAAAGTGGATCTCCGTTATTCCTGAAGAACACAGGAACAAATAGTAGACATTTGCTCTGAAATTTTACATGGTGGTTTCTAATCTGCAATACAAGTGCATTTATTTAGGTCATAACAGAGAATCCTGACAATTTTACAGGTGGCCAATAGACTTAGTAAGTGAACCTCAGCCATCCTCTTCTGTGAAATTCTTGAAATGGTAAGACCCATGCAGCACCACCATGCCTTGGGGTCAGACTCCTTCATGGAACAGATCTGACAAAGCTCTGGGTACCTTCTTGGAGGGTATGGAAAAGGCCTTTCATGACTGCACTTTTAAATTCCTAAAACCACCAAAGGTTTCTGAAACAAATCTAGTCATTGTTGGTACACTTGTCTATGTATTTGCTTACATTGGAGAGGTAAACTAGGACCTTTTTGAGAGGTAAACTAAGACCTCTTTTTGGAGTTCTCTTTCCCTGGCAGACTGTTGGGATACAGATATGATCAGATCTGGATTTGAGTCATCCATGGTTTGGGGTTTAGTTTTGCAAAACATGAATCTCCCACTGGAACTTTCTCAAGAACATCTTCCAATCTTATCACATGTCTGATTTCCCCTTGTGCTGGCAGGGCTGAGAGCACCCACAGTGAGCAAAGGGAACATCTATAACTGTGTGACTCATTGTGCTGGGTTATCTTGTGGTTCAGTCTTTCATCCAGCAGTAGGGATAGATCGCAGGGAAAGGGTGCAGGCTAGAGCAGCCATAGATCCATCAACTCTGATGCTAAATTTTCATTTTGGCTAAGCTACTGCCTTTGGAAAACACTAAAATCTCAAAAAGTACTGCAGAACAGCATTGAGCTTCTTTAATATGTGAGCAGTGTTGGGTACCACCTTTGTTAACCTAGCTTTGGAAGAAATCCCAACAGTTTTGCTGGTTGATCATTTCTTCAGGGCTGGGAGAAAAGTGTGAATTAGGCTTAGAGGTTTTGTTTTCTAACTATAACTTTGATTTGCTCTGACTTCACATGGACAACAAAATCTGTTGAGTGTCTTATAATAAGACACATAGCTTATAATCTACTTACTTGGTGGAGAGTCAGACAAACAGTGCAGACAGACAAACAAAATTTTTGGGATAGAAAAGATGATTTTTAAATGAAACTGCTTTGATGGCCTGGTTATTATGCACTTTACTTGATTTTGGTATCCCCCTCCTTGAAACCTGAACACATGCTGTGAAATAATGGTGGAGACTCTATCTTTTAAAACACCTGCTCTGAACTTTATTGACAACACAAATTCTCCAGTCTCAGTCGAGTTCAGACTTTGGCAGTTGCTTGGCAAATGCAGGAGCAGAATGAGGTCCTGATAATTAAAATCTCTGTAAGGCATTCCTTACCCTCCATAACTTAAGGGAAGAGGCTGCAAACCCTGCATCCTAAACTTCTTGTTATGCTGGCTCAGAAAGTGTGGGCTGTGAAACCATTAATTTTCTTCTGTGGCATTGAGGACTAAATTTTACCCTGACACCAGAAAAACAGTGCAACTCTGGATTTACATGAGTGAGTTTACGTTTTGTCTGAGACTTTTGTAGTTGAATGAATTGGGGAAGACGTGGACAGAACTACTGTTGAGTGGAAGGGGATCAGCTTACCTTAATTCTGAAATATGGGCTGAGCTAAAAGGTAGAGTAATCAATTCCTAATACTGCAGAATAATCCAAGAAGAGGAGACATCCTTCTCATTTTTGTACTACATAGAAAAGAAACAAATAAAGGCAGCTCCCAAAAACACTACTTTTTGCCTAAATTTTACCAATCCCTTGGGAAAAAAAAAATAAAAAGGAGTATGGGGAGTTGATAAATGCAAAACAAAATCCTTTGGGAAAGAAGAAAGAGCTGGAGTTGACACTTTTTTATAGCTTCTGGAGGTACTCAGGTTGAGGTTCCTGGAACACTTGTGTTGTGGTATTTCAGCAATCAAGTAATACCATCACAATGATGTGGCATGACAGGCCTCTTATCACACACAATCTATGTCTGTTGCCTGCAGAAACACACTTATTGTGTGTCTCACAATAGATGCTGGTGCAGGGGTGCCAGGTTCTCTGCCCTTAGCAGTAAAGCAATATTAATCCTACAAAAGGCCTTACATGAACCCTGCAAGCCAATCAAAACTGGTTTTGCATGGAGTAGCTGCTACTTGTTTTGACTTGTTTGGGTTTTGTTTTTAATTCGTATTCCTGTTCCAACATGACTTGCAGAAGTTGCCTAGAAACCATCTCACGTCAGCTCACTCATCCAGGACACACAGCTCCCCATATGCAGGCAAAGAGATAAGCTTAACTTCCTTAATTTTTAAAGAAATGCAATTAACTCCCCTCTTCCTCCTCCCATGGATTTGATATCTGAGAACTTGGTAAAAAAAAATCCAGCATCACTGAGGCAGAAAAGTCTGGCACATGTTACACAGGGAATGGAAAAGTTTGTCTTGAGGTGGTGGCAGCGTCAGAGACAGACTGTCTGTCTCCCCACTACAAGGTCTGGCAGACTTCTAGGGGACCCTTCACTGCTTCAGGTGACTCAAAACAGCCATAGACTTTGACACTTTTGCCTCCCAGGATGTAAAAATGACAGTTATTTCCACTGCTCTGTATTCTGTCCAAAATATCCTCTTGGCTCACCCTATATGCTATAGTACTTGTGGCCCACTGCTCTTGTGAAGCTAGTTCGTGCTGGGGAGCCAGAAGATTGATGGAATTTCTTGTGTTCTTCCAGGATAAAATACTTTACACGTGATAAACCCAGAGGAGCTGATAGCACTAAGCACAAATCTGGTGGTGAAAATATCCTGTGCAAATAGAGTTTGGAAAATAAAGGGCTTGTCTGGGCACCAGCTGGCCTAAAAGAATTTGGGTCTTGAATTAAATCCCAAAGGTTTTATTAGGCTCTCTGGGAAAATACAAAACAAAAAAAAAAAAATTTTGGGTTGACCTGTAGCACTTTATTTGGAAAGTATTTATTTTGGGGTGCCTAGCCTTTTTGCTTGTAACTTGGGATGCTTTTCAAACGAAAAATGCTGTTTCAGAAAGAAGTGTTGAAAGGAATGAAATACGTCTTAAGTTGAAAATTAAGGTTTCAACACTGGGAGGGGGGGAAAAAGCTCCCTTTGTGGGACTTGAAACAATTAAATTTGGATTGAATTTCCCAATGGTTCTTGTCTTCCCAAAACTGCACTTTCTGGCATGATTTGCTATGACTTGGCTGTGTTTAATGTGTATGCAGGTAGAAGTAGAGGTTTTAAGGACAAGTGTGAACACCTCCAAAATAGGAGGACCTGTATTGCAACTTCCAAATGCAATTCACTGCCAATTTTAACCTGTACCCCCTCACTCCTTCCTCTCTCTCTTACTGCCTCTCTCCTGCTGCTCTTTCTTTTTTGATATAGTGTTTTAACCCAGTTCCCATGCAATGAGCTTTCCTACCAGCACCTCCTGGGGCTGACATTTGTGACTTGTGCTCCTACTCCATTCAGCTCCATGGTTTCTATAAAAGAGGCTAGTACAGAAAAAACAAAAACTGTGCCGCACTTGTGGTGCAGTGGACATGGGCAGGGATGAAGGCCTGAGCTCCCCAGGGTCACAGCTTGCCATGCTTGGGGGAAAGAAGGGGAAAGCCCCTCACTCACCATTGAGGCAGGGGGGCAAGACCCTCCAAGCTGACAGAAGCTGGACATCATGTTCAAGGTAGCAAAGGGTTAAAAAAAGTGTAAATGGCTATTGACCAACTGACTGGCCTTCAGGTTTTAAGCCAGCTTCTCTGCTTGCCAGGCAGTATTCTGGATCTATCAGCACCAGGATGTCATGCAGAGCTTTCATTTAGAGATGCTGGCTGAGATGGCATGGCTGAGGATTTCTGAAAGCCTTGGCAGCTTGAGTGGTCTGGAGTAGTAAGGGTGAGTAGAAAGGGTGAGTGCTTGGTTGTAGTGTGGATTGTTTAACTGAGTTCTGATCCTCTTTCCCCAAGCATTTAACCAGGTGTTAGGGTCAGCAGGAATGGGGACTAAGATAGCTTTAATTGTTAAATGTTAGTGTTTATCTGTGACTCAGAAACCGCGGGTTGATTTTGATCACTGCAGGGTAAGCGTTCACTTGGTTCTCCAGCTGCACCCAAAATTCTAAAGACTGGCTCTCACCAGTTCCAGAGCTTGTGAGCAGTCCTTCATGAGGATGGTAGAGAAGGTCTTCCTCAATGAATGCTTTGGAAAGCACGTTGTACTGGACTCTGAAATGTAATCTGTTTATACCTTCCTCCCCTCTGAGAGTGATAATGAGCTGTAGGAGTGACTGAGGCCTTTGAGCTTGCATTTGTGGCTACTGATTTTTCCCACCTTTCACAGGGTAACAGGTGAGCTCTGGAGAGACACAAGGGATTTACAGGCATGGTAGAGGTCAGGCAGCAAACACTGCTGTTTGGAAGAAGGATGTTAAATCTCCTAACAGATTTAAATCCACACATTGCTCCTGGAAAGCTATTCCATAAGTCCTGAATACTGAACTAAGGAAATATTTATTAAAAAGCAAATAATTTCCTGGAAATTAGGGCCTATTTTGGACCTTTATATGAAATTGTGCAGAATTCCATTGTTCTGATGGTCTGAAACACTGAAGACAACTTCAAATTGCAATTCCAATGACATTGCTACCACTGAATAAAAGCTCAGCTCCTCTGAGCTGAATGAATCCAGAGTAAATTAAGATGGAGTGTTTATTTCAGCAATTCAAGGACGAAAAGCATTCCAGGGAACATCTGAGAGAAATCTTTGTATGTTGATACAAAAATGATACAGATTAAATCTATTGAAAAAAACCTAAGTTTGCCCTGCAAGAAAATGTTAAATTTTAAGTAAAAAAACTGATCTGGAGCTATAAGTAAGTGATCAAGACCCCTCTTGTATGGTTGTGTGCCTCCAACATAAACATATGGTGTCATGTTCTCCCTCTGTTGCTGCTGGAGAAAACTTTGGGCTAGTTTAGACTAGGTGCAAGTGGAGCTAATAATCCACAAGGGACTCAGAGTGCTCTTGGGTTGCCACAGTGCTCTGACCACAGGCCATGGCACGTTACCATCCAGTGTTGCCAGGACAGCATTGCTGCTGGTAGCTGGGCACAAACTCTCAGGCAGCCGTGGAAATGACTGATCAGATGGGTGGACCCTGCCAGCAATCTATAGCCTTGTACAGAGTTATGTAAACCTTTATAAATCATTACCAGCTTATCTTAGTTACAAGCTAATGCCTTCAAATACATTCTGGGAACACGAGGGTTTCCTTTTTAACTGTACAGGAATGTTGAACAGAGGACTGGCAGAAGGTTAAGCATCATAGAGACCAAGACTCTATTTTTAACACAAAGCATTGTCATAAATCTCCTGAAAATTCACTTGACACTCAACGTGCCACAGGTTTTCAGAGGTGTGAATGCATTAATCATAGGTAAGGAGATGGAGCTGCAGCAGGAGGAGGGAGGGAGGGAACTGGTGTCTGAGGATCAAGGTGTGGCTGGTGCTTCCCCAGTACAAACAGCAGTCCCTTATGGCTGTTTTCTCTGTGGCTTCAGTTCCAGTTATGTCTCCCTATCTGTCCTTGGTTATACAGGCTATATGAAGAGTCTCCTGTAGAAATTAATCAAGTTTACAAGGCAGAGTTGAACCCCGGTTGAACAAGTTTTCCTTGACAAGAGCCAATAAACTGAAGAGCCACAAAACTAAGATGGAAAGCTAATTGCAGTCCCTGGGATTTATCACTCTGCTCTTTTAGAATGAAAATGCATTATATTCCAGAAATATAGTAAAACAAGTGCTGTTTTGGCTTTATAATGCTGTGGTATATTTGTATATTCAAAATATACAAATCTTTGTACAGAATCTTTTGCTTTTGCTACTGAATCTCTAAATGCTGAGGCCATTAGGTCATGCTGTTATAGTTTCTAAATAAGCAATCAGCTAATTAAGTTTTTTAGTAAAAATTCACATGTGCCTTTTGCTGTGTCTCACAGCTTCCCCTACAGCAGTACTTAGAAGTTGTAGTTGTTTTATTCTCTTGTTTTGTTTGCATGGAGCACTCTGGTTACTATCAAAGGAGCAAAGTTCAGAGAGATCACAGTGCAAAACTCAAGAGCTAAAAATAAAGAACAGGTTAAATGCTCAACACAGAATTGGGCACAATAACCACTGAAGTCAAATGCAGCTCAGCTCCAGTTCTTGCCAGTGTCTGTCTGCAGGAACTCTTGTATCAGGCTTAGTGGCCATAAATTGTACAGTCGAATTTGAATTTAATAAACCTTCAGAAATATGTTTCACAAAACTCAGACTAAGCACATCCTCCCATGCTGTTTTGGCAGCTGTTTCCTGTGTTTCCCAACCCTACAAAAGCAACCTGAGTAAGGTGTCTGGCTGCTTGGACTCAGCAACCTAGCCATAAATCCCTAGCTGTCATTCCTGGGCTGAAAGCTGTCAAGGGGCTGCTAGAGGAAAAATTATCCCTAGCTTCAGCCTTACCTTCAGTCTAGACATATTTTCCTTACCTGGCATGCTGTGGAAGTGAGAAGGTATTCTAGAGTGTTCACTGATGCTCCATCTGGGAATCATGATAAATAGAAAATATTTGAGAACTGAAACTCAGCTTACAGCCCCTAAGTGCACCAGAGCAGCTCAGCACCTGCAGCCTAAGAAACTGGGCTGGAAGATAAGTCAATTTTTTCATACGCTATGTAAGGTTGTTAGCAGCCTCCTCATTATGGGAGATAGCTTAGGTAGTGAAATAAAATGCAGGAATCCAGGCTCTAACGAACAGCACGACAGGTCCGTGGATGGGATAAACTGGGGTGGATAAATTGTAGCTACAGCATCTGGGAGCAGAGGAGGAAATAGCAAATGTACAGCCGTGGACTGAAGTGAGGTCTGTACTTAGATGAAACATATTCCTTAGCAATATCAGGGCTGCTGTTGTGGACTCTAAATGGGTTCCTGTGATGAGCTCGATCTTTGATGGTATTGGATTAACATCACTGCTCATTCCAGCTTATTATGTGTCCTGCAGTACCTGTCATGTCTCTCTGCCATCTACTGCAAGTAATGACTCCAGCAATTATGAAGGCTTTGTACGCCTGCAGATCAGAAATACTGTCTCACAAAGGGCAGACTTTCCTCGTCTCAGCACTGCAGATTCTTCCTCCACATAGTGATTTGGCCCTTTTCGCCTCCCTTTTCCTCTGCACCCGCTAGTTTGCGAAACAGCAGAAGCTTTACAGAAAAGGGGGAAAAAGAGAGACTCTTTTTATATCTCCTATACTTCCCATTTTTCTACCCAACCCTCTTCTTTCTCTCTGGAGACAGAAGAGTTTGGTATCAAACACGCAAGTTCTGCTTCACCCAGGGTCTGATCAAAAATGCACTAGAATCAATGGAAAAATTCCTGTGGATTTTGCTGTTCTCTAGATTATTTCCAGCCCCCCTCTGTCTGCGGCCCTTTGACTCTACAGGCATGCAGGGTGGCTGTGGGAGCTCAGAGGGGAGGATTTTCAGCAAAGCAGCCCACAAAAGGGAGTTTTGTCTCCCTTTGCAAAGCATGAGGCTCTTGAGGTTTCCACTTGCTCCAAATCTGCAATTCATCTGCTTTCCCATGCTCCACTGACACCGTAACACGCCACCAGCCAGGCGCAGTGGTGAGCACGAGGCAGTGGAGAAGTTTCTCCTTGTTGCCCCTTTTTTCTCTCCTCTTTGGTGGTTGCTCCCTGGTTCCCCTCCTTTCCTCAAGCCTGCCCATTGCAGAACAGGTGTGATCCCACCTCCAGCACATCCTCCATCTCTGCTGACACCTGAGATGGCTCTTGGGTTACTGCTCCCCAATGTGATGATTGTGAAATCCAAATCAGAGCTTCATCCTGTCCAGCTTCACCTCCCATTGTTCCTGAAGCAGTGCCACTTTTGTGACTGCACCTTCACAAAATGATCTTGAAACCAGACATGGAAACAGAACAACAGGGGCACATGGGAATGGTCTGCTCAGAAGGAAAGTATTGGAGGTAGTGCTTTGCATTTGACACAGATGGCTTCAGCATGGGAGTTTTGGTTTGGCAAATATATGGAAATAATGATAGAATTTTTGATCTTCAAAGGGCTCTTCATTCACTAACTGAGGAGTGTAATGTTAGGCTTTACAGATTGGTCATACTCTGAAAATACATTTGGTAGCAAAGACAAAGGGTCAAGCTCTCTACTACTGTAATGCCTTTGAAATGCCTGTGCCAATTTTGTGGTGTGAAAATTAAGGACCAAAGTCCGTTGTAAGGGTACAACATCCTGCTTAGTCAATGGGAATTTCATGCCTGTTAATGAGAGCAGAATCAGATCCTAATTAATTTCAGGCTTGACACATATAGTCTTCCATTTTAATACACAATTACTGGCAACATCTGCCCTCACATGTGAACAGACTTGAACTTTGAAATATATGAATTGGGTATTGGTCTTCATATGAGACTTAGTATTTCTCATGCTTTTGCTGGCCGCGTCTCCACTCATTCCAGCCAGGATTATAAGAGGAAGAGTTCCACCCCAAACACATCACGGAAGGGGCAGGGGATTTCTCCAGGAGCAAGACCTGAGTCCCAGCCTTTCAAGGTAAATATGAAACAATGTAGTTTTAAAGTCAAAATATTATCCAGGATTGAATAATTTAGCTCTGCAAAGCACAGGGTCCCTGCTTGGAATCATCAGAACAAGGTAAAGGCTGGCTCATGGCAAGCAGGTCCTAGATCAGCTGCATTTAAAAGCTGCAGACACTGATTCCCAATTCTCTTGGGTGAGAGACACATCAGTGTTGTGTTTGTGTTTTCAAGATTAAGTATCTCAAATCATAAATGTCAATAGAATTATGAAGTGCATTGAAAGCTTCCAAGTTCTTTAAAATTAAATAACAACCCTGTAATGCAGCCAAGCCAAGTATTGCTCAGATCCATTCGACCCTTACAGGAGGCAAAGGAGGCTTTCAATTTCTTTGTTCAATCACTTCATTAAATTCCAATTCCTCTTAAAAGCTTGGCAGTCTTAATTCTCTCCCACTTACTTCTGATACAAGTCCCCTTTGTCTGTGCTCAGATTTCTCATGCTTTCTATGCTTATCCACCTTCCTATACGCCCAAGCCTCACCGAGCCTCAAGGCAGTGCTGTAGTAAGGACAGTTAAAGGCATTTTTGCTAGAAATTTACTTGCCCTGTGTAGTCACTGCATTAGGCTGTGATGTGTCTGTGTGAAAGCAAGAGAAACGCTGCTTTTGTGGGATTTGTGATGGGAAGTGTGCTGCATGCTGTTAGCCAGCAATGCCTTTGGGGGAGATGAAAGTGTATTGGCCAGCCCTTGTCCTCAGCAATATGTCCCCCTTAATGTGGAAAGCACCTGAACTGAGAGTCAGGCCGGTCATGTCAGTGGAGCTACATGATAAAGACAAAAGTTCTGACCTCAAGAACCTCATTATTGCACAAGAGGCAAAGCAGGGCTGAGGCAAGAAATAGCCTGTAAAATCCCAGGGCAAATGTCCCTGCCACCCTGGTCAGTCACCTGTAATGTGGTTTTAGCCTGTGAGAAACACCACTGCAAGGCTCTGTGGGCTCTCCAGTAGCAGGATGTAGCTCTGGCCCACTTTTTCCTGTATGTTTCCCTCTGAGGACAGGATTGATATTACCATACTCAGTGGTGATGGGGAGATAGAACCAACAGGCTGCAGCTCAGTCTGAGCTTGCACTTCCATGCATGGAGTTCATTAGCTTTCCTCTCCCAGGTACTCAGGGACAGGCCACAGCAGAAGATTGTGTAGGATAGAGCCACAAGAAATAAAAACCATAAGTCCCAAAGGGTGCCATTTTTCTCTTTCTGAAAGAAGTCCTATTCACAGCTGAAGAAGCTTTATACTTTGACTTGCTCTTATAGCAGCCTGAAGAAGTAGTGGGCTTCACAGCCTCTGATGTTTCCTCATTTCTGCTGGGCCATCCCACCATCACAACTGTGGTACCTGGGCTTATTTTCTTTTATAATCTCTTTCTAGGCTCTTGCTGAGATTTCCTGTCTTGGGGCATCTTGCTTAGGTTGGATGGATTACCCAAATGTTCTTGGTCCATCTCCAATTCCGGCTTTAATTTATCTCTAGCTGTTAGAGTTTCTGACTGGAAAAAGCTACCCTGTAGATTAGTGAATTCTTAGAGAATGAGGCCCAGGAGCTGACATGCAGCAAATGAGCTGGGATCCCTATGGGCAAGGCTCACCATTAAAGCTGCTGCAGAAAGAGCTTGCCCACAGCATCTGCCTGAAGGGCTCTTGCCACCAGCAGGGATGAAAGGAACAAAGAGACCCATTCAGTTAAGACATTTAGACATTACTAATGGCTTAGGACAGCAGTTTTGCAATGGCCAGTGAACTCAGATACCTTGGAAAGGCTGGACATGAGGCTGACTTGGCAAACTGCTCCCAGGACCAGTGGTTGAGGCATGGGCTTTGCTCAGCTTGTGTCTTCACCTGGCTTTCAGTAGTTCAGTGCAAGATGCAGATAACTCCAAGTTTGTCTGTGCAAATCCCAAATGTTCTTTGAAAACTAAAGCTCCATGACTTGGACACATACTGAAATGAACCTGCAGCTCCTACCAAACCTTTTATCTCTCCCCATCTGCCCTCACATCTGTGATAATTAAGTTTAAAGATTTGTTGGTGCCAGAAAAAAATTAAACAGGACATCAAGGGCTCAACGTGCTCCTGATATTCTTAAAACTCTGTTCCACCATGCCATAGGAAAACGTATTTTGTTTATTATGTGTGGCCAACAACATACATTTCAGTAGCATAAATTTACCCAGCAGGGGCCAATAGTGTATGTAAATCTACCCAAGTCACCACAGGATTTCTGAGAGGTAATGCTTTAGTTCTCTTAGCACGTCTAGAAAAAGACCTTGTGATTCCCCTACAGGGAGGTTGTGTACAAGCCATACTAACTGCTGAAAGAAGTGGTCCCAGGACTGTTCCAACTGGCTGATCTAGTGACATGAAAGTGTTGTCATTTACACACTCTGGAGAGCTTCAGGATGCAGGGAAGATGGATGGTTATTCTTCTTGTGCCCGCCTAAACAATATATTTGATCCTGTCTCCTGCCCTGTGTGAACTGGCTTCTTTAGAAGTCAGTATTAATGATGCAGATCAAATCTATATGCTGTCACTTATCCCACTTGCTCCAACAGCCTTTGTTAAAAGAAAAAACTAGTCTTTTTGACCTTAAAAAGTGGAGGCGATGTTACTTTTGTAAAACTGTTATGAGAGGTTCTAAGGACTAGAAAAGTGCTTCTTTGGAAGCATGTATTAGCAAATGCTACTTGATCACAGGGACACTTGTATCCTTGGGAGGAGATGGAGAAAACAGGCTTATAAAACAGTTATCAGCTTATATTCCACACACACTGGCATCACTTGTTCTCACAGCAAACCTTTGGTCTATGGTCTTTAAAGACCCTTAAAAAAGTACTGCTTGACTATGCAATGAGTGTATCTGTAACAGATAGTGCTCAAGGTCCATTACCACCTTCCCCCTCTTCATCCCACAGTCTAGCCCTACATCATTTACTACCCAAATAATCAGACTTTCTCAGCTGGAACTGATACAGAGATTTGAATTAAGCATCCATCTCCTCAGGTGTGTAGGCTGCCCACCACATCTGTTTAGCCAGGTGTCTAGTATCTCCCTAGTGCCAGACCAAGCATCTGCCTAGTGCTGCGCCCCGCTTCCAGCAGTGGCCAGATGTGGGTCTCTGAGGAAGCCTTTGAGCATGTCAAGAATGTATTTCCTGGGAGTGCTCCTGGCCTTCACCTATCTTCAGGGATTTCCTCAATCAAATGTGCTTCCTAGGTATTATTAACACCCAAGGTATTTCTCTTCCATGAACTTGCCTGCTCTCTTCTTAAATCCATTTCAGCTGTTGACCTTTATGGCTAATTTCAGCTGTTGGTCCAAATTTTTTTTCCTCTCCTCCTCCCCTCCTCCCCTTCTCCCTTTTTGCCCCACATCCTTGTCATCAGTTGTTATTGCTGTGTAACTTTACAATACCTGTGTAGCCTTGAATTGTGTGGATTAAAGATCCAGCAAATTTTAAAAAGTCTTTTTAATAACAGTATGTTCTCAATTTTTTTTTTTTTTAAATATTAAGCTGGAGAGTTTACAGGTTTGAGTTTGGAAATAAGCAAACAATCTGTTTAAAGTGGATAAAAAAGGTCAATGTGATAACTTAGGGTGGGGAAGTGCTGGGGCAGTGAATTGTGCTTGGGAGTGGTAACCTTTTAATCTTAGCAGCAACTGGAACAGTTTGCTCTCAGTCTGCTTGGCTTGCTAAATGTTCAAATACTCCATGAAGAGTGTAGTCACCTGAATTTACAAATAGGTCTGGCTACCCTGAAACAGCAGGTTTTGGGTTTTTTAAATTTTCCAGCAAACAAATGATTCACCTGCCAAAAACGCCATAAGCATCTATCACAACACAACCAGTGTCTACTCAGTGTCTTGGAGTTTACAGCAGACCTGATAGTCTTACAGGGGAGGGGGTGGTGGATAAGTACATTTGTCCAGGCATGGTTTGCTTCCTACCAGGGCACTGCTGATCGAGGCTGGGCCTCCTTCTGCTTAGACCAGAGGAATTAAATCTTCCTTTTCATGCGGGAGCTTGGAGACCACCACTCTTCACAGAACTAATAATAGCAAGTGGACACAGCGTGCAAACAATTGGGAGGCTGAAGTTTGTTTTCCTGGAGTACTTGCCAGGACAGGTTAGCTATGAATAGAGAAAAGGTCTGTGTGAAAAAGAGCCTTTGCTTGCAAACTGTCAATGTTGAAGGCTGAAATCTCTAAGATGATTTGTGACAAATAACTCTGTCAGTTCTATGAGCCTCTGTCTAACTCTTGCACAGAGGGGAGTCACTCCTTTCCAGAGTAAACAGAGCGGTCCAGTGCACTCTGGGGTTACCAGGCTGGAAGAATGCAGTACATCTTCTGTGAACATTTGCTCTGACTTAAAAGCATGCTTGTCTTATCTGTGTTGACACCTCTCCTGCGTTCATGAGCTGTGAAGATGCAAAACAGTCAAGATCTACTCCTCTGAGTATCTATCGAAAGCAAAATTAAACCTCATTATTTGCAAATGGAATAATAGGTTTTAACATGGGATCCTGTTTTTAGGAAGCCCTGCCAGGTCTCTGGAACAAAGCCTATGAAGTGAGGCAGACATGGGCGTGCCAGTCTTTTGTAAATAAAAACATGCATGTACATAAGTGCGTCTAACAAGTACTCAGACAGAATTAACTGTAAGATCCATATCTTGCAACAAATCTGTCGAGCAGATTAAGGTTTGGTTTTTTTTTTGTTGTTTTTTTTTTAAGTATCAATGCCTCAGGCAAAAGTCTGTGTGGCCCAGAGAGGAAAATCTGAAAATGGTCTATGCAAAACTTGTAGTCAAGCTTATCTGCCCCCTGCCCCTAAGCAGCAAAAGCCACCAAGGAGCCTTTTGTAAAACTTTCTCCTGATGGTTAAATTTGTGCTCATCCAGGCAGGAAACCAACACTGCCATGGGACTTGGGTGGCCTGTTGCTACCAGAGAGGACATTTGCAAAAAATCTGTTGGCAGTCCTTCCCTAAAAGCAGGAAAAAATACCTGTATCTTCATATAAATCTGGGAGGCTGCAATCTGCCAGAGGCTTATGCATGATGAGTGCCTAGTCTTGTCAGGTAACATGTTTCTGGGCAATGTTACCCCCTCTCTAAGCATGCAGAGCAGGGGTGGAAGCTCATTCCTTCATTGCTTGCTAACTCAGTGCATTGAGTGAGAGAACATATCTACTGGTTTGTGGAGAGATAAACTCACCCAAACCATTTGGAAAGGTTTTTGAAAATGGCAGCAATGATTGTTGCTGCATACTTGTGTCCAGTATAACTCTGCTGCCTCTTCCCAAGCTTCCCAAAAGCCTTACCAGAGCAAAAACATTGATATTGTTGCTTAGGTACCCTAGGTCCATGACTCAGATGATGGGTGTAGTGTGGTTCTGCCTGAGAGATGTCTCATCTCTGCTCTGTATTTTGTTGTCTGGCTTGCACAACCTTCATGGCTTCCCTGCTTCCCAGCTCTGTGCACTGGTGGTGGCTGAAAACCTACTTTGATCATCCCATCCTTGATGGGATGATATGATCCCATCAACATACAAACTGGAAAAGAGGGCTCCTGCAGTGATGGAGTCCATTTATCAGAAGTTAGGGAATGCTGTAAGTGGCTGCTCACATCTAGGTTCAGCCCTCATTTGCCTCCAGCTTGGGCTGGAGATCAGGCAGGGCTCCTGTGGAAAAACATAGCATTTTATTGCATGTGTGTATGTGGAAGAAAAGGTGTTGTGGAAAAGTTTCTCAAGTCCCAAGTGTTCATAACCTTCTTGACATTCCTGCAGGGAAAGTTTTTTTGTGTGCAATTTCCCAATGGCAAACAACATCCCTCAAGCCAGGCCCAAGAATAGCTGCCATGACAAAGTCCTTGTTTCTCAGCTTCTGTCCTTTGCTTTTGTTTTCCTCCCCTTTGCTTTCCTCTTCCCTCAGTCCCCAGCATCTGCAGTGCCGCACGTGGCACCGGTGTTCAAGCAGCATGGGATCCCAGCATCTCTAAAATTGGGCACTGCTTTCCTGTGGGGTGTTCTGGTTCAGTGCTAGAAGGTTTCTGTGGCAAACTCAAGTGAGCAGAGGGAAGAGAAGTAAGGAAAGGAATGAGGGGGAGCAAAAGTTATTCATTTTTTATGCTTTATCTACAGACAAAATTGGGATAGCAATTCACAAGTCTAGGGAAAGGCATGGCTTTAGCCTGAGGGCTCTTACCTGCTGCACTTGAGATCTGCTGCAAATAATAGTCATCTCCAAGCATTTCAGGAAACCTTCAGCATTTGTTTATCATGCAAAATGTTAGGCAGGCAAAACACAGGAGTAACAGCCTGAATGATCGTGCCTCAAACTGCTTTTTATGCCTGTTTCTGAACCAGTGTTTATGTGCTCCGAGCAAGTGCTGCCTTCCCCCGCTTGGCTTTGGCTGGCTTACCAGCATTTGGGGATCCTACCTGCTACTTGCATGCCGTAGAAGATTTCTAATTTTCTGGTCCCAGTGACATGTGTCTGTGTTTCCTGTTCCATGGAATGGCAAGGTAAGATAGCTATCAGGGCAGGAAGTTTTTTGGAAGTCAGTGCTGGATTGGCATGACAGAGAAGCAGGGTACTAATGGAAACCTGCTGACTAAAAAGAGCCTTGGGTGCCACTGCCTGT
This sequence comes from Parus major, assembly GCF_001522545.3. Taxonomy (NCBI): domain Eukaryota; kingdom Metazoa; phylum Chordata; class Aves; order Passeriformes; family Paridae; genus Parus; species Parus major. The sequence goes on along the minus strand of NC_031769.1, from coordinate 44,736,687 downwards.
CTCCAGCTGGGGTAAGGTGAGCAGGAAAGGTCAGCACTGGTGATGATCTGTGAACCACCACAAGGAAGATGCATAAAATAGGGTGGTGAGCCTGATGTAGGAGGGATGGGAAGCTGTTCTGGAGGAGCTTGGGAGCCAAATTCCTTTTTCTTCAGTGGTAGACAGTATCAGAAAAAAGTGCTTTCAGAACCTGAAACAGAGCCTGGGGACACAGAGAAACGAAGTAAACAAAGCACATGGGTGACTTGTTCCAAGCATCTGGACCTCTTCCTTTCCTCTCTCTCATCTCACAGCTTCCACTACTCCTTGTCTGTAAATTGTGTCCTTTTCCACCGGGTCATCCACAGCAGGCTCCATTAGCACCCAAATGCATCCTTTTGATTGTAGCTCTTCTTTTAAAGGCTGTACCCAGGAAAGCCTGTGAAAATGCCTTATCACAAGGATGCAGGTAGTGCATATCTGTGCAGAAAGAGGATATGGGTGAGAAGAAACTCCACCGTGAGACATCAGAAGATCAAGGCTGTCAGAAAAAAATAGTAGCATGGAAATTACTGTATTAGGGAAGTCCAGTGTCCTCTCCAGTCCAGTGTTTTATCTGATGTGAAATGCTCATGGAGATAAGTGAAAAGTCCTTGGAAAAGGTAAATAGGGACTCTTCTACATGTTCATTATTTACATCAGTATAATCATGGAACATGGGGCTTTTAGCACACTTGAACTCTCTTGGTCTTTAGTTGTGCATATGAAGATTTTGTGACATGAGCCATGGGAGATATTCCCCACCCTCCTATTTCTTCAGAAAACAAGCGCCAAAGATATTCAGCATTTCCCAGTATTTTATAGAATCATAGACTTGCAGAATCATTTTGGTAGGAAAGACCTCCAAGATCATAGAGTCCATCCATGTCTGAGGGATTTTGTATAGGTGGAAATGAATGCTGCACAGGAAGCGACATTGCTCTGTGTAATCCTTTTCATGATCCCTAGGAGGAATTAGTCCTCACAACTAAGCACTCTGTGAGGTGACAAGCCCTGGATCCTTTCACCTGAATAGTTTCCATCTACACTGCTGACTCTTAGTTAAACCAGGGATTGGGCTCAAAGTTTCCAACTTCCAAAAGCTGGCTTTGGGATTACTGCAGTCAAATGAGTGTGTAGCACAATCACACCAGTTCCTCCAGATCCTAGGAGCAAGAATGTGGGCCTGGGAAAGAGCAGTGAGTGCTTCAGCATGCCTCAGAACTTGACCTGTGTGCATGTGGGACTGCAGGTATCAAATGGGAATAGTGAGCCTGGAGCTGAAAAGATGCTTAGGGTGAGTCCAGGTGTAGGCTGTACACAGATGCATGCAACATACAGCATCTAGGGCAGAGCAACAAACCTTTATTTCCACACTCATTCTGTCTGTCAAGTCCCCCTAGAAGCAGACCTTAGCTCTTGTCTTACTGCCCCATAGCCTGTGAACCACAGTAAACCCCTCCTTGCTTGTCTCAGGACATGGTTCATGTCCACTTTGAGCCATGTGGGATTCCAGTTTATTTCTAGACAAATGATCTCATCCTATTATATCCATTTTTTCCCCTTTCACTGACAGACAGTCCCCACTTTTACATCTTGAATTCCAGCTGCCTGGAAAACAATCAGCAAATAAACCTTGGAGGAAACATTAGGGGAAAAAAAACCTGACCTGTGTCTAGCAATTGGGCTTGCTGCCTCCAGACAGGTGCAGGCTGCATGTGAACAGCAGCGATTCACTCAGCAGTGCTTTTGAAAGCAAGGAGCTGATGGCACTGGGAAGGCTGAGTGATGTGATGGGTCGGGGCCAGGGAAGCATTGTGTGTGTATGCCAAGTAGACGGCTGAATTGTAGATGCTGCTAATTTTAGTTCAGTGTGATTTGCTTCACTGAGCTCTCCTGGTGCTTTGAATGCTGTCATTCAGGCTAATCATAATTCTTTACAAGGCTTAGAACTCCTTAGAATACCCAAAAATCTGATCTGAGCTTTCCTTTTTCCTTAAGATGCTGTTTTCCTGTGTGTTTTGACTTTATCAGAAATGCATGTTAGACCAATACCTGTAATCATGAACCTGCTGTTCCATATTCTCTCCTCCTCGTGATATTCTTTAGCCTATTTTACATGTAAAACATTTCATAATATGCAGCCGAGTGTTTAAGCATTCAATTCCCTTCCTTCACCGGCCCCTCCTGTTCCTGTAGTTGGTTGCAGATCACTGCCTGGAAGTGAGCAGAGAGAGCAGGCAGCAAGGTGAGTTTTGTTCCTGAGAGAATAACCTCTTTCAAGTAATTTTGTATTCCAAGGTGACCAGTGTGCACTGATACCGTATCTCAGCGGAAAGCGTGGCAATTTCTGACAGTGCAGTCATCTGACCTTACCCTCAAACAAAGCTGGGCTCTGGTCCCTGGGCAGGATTTTGGCAGAGAGAGAGGGACAGGCACAAATCCTCTTTAAATCTCGTAACTTTTTCCTGTGTTAGTCTGCTGGGCTTAGCTTCCCATGTGTTTGCAGCAGGGAGATGGTCTGCAGAAAAATTGCTCAGGTGTAAAAATGAGAAGATGGTTAAAACATGGTTCAAAAATAGACCCAGGCTAATAGAGTTTCATTTAATTACCCGGTTGCCATTCAAGATCAAGTTTGTGTAGGTAATGATGAAATGTGGTTTCCAACAGACAAGTTTCCAGTGCTTCGCATAATGAAAATTGGCACTTTGCAGCAATTTCTAAGCAGGTGCAACTGCAGCTGCCATGGGAAGGCTGAGACCATCTGTTCCTCCCAGAAGATGCTGGTCCCTTCCCACGGCCCTCCTCATTCCCAGCCCCACCACGTACATCTGGAAGCACCCGTGGGCATAGGGCAGGCAGTGAGGAGGTTCCTCACACTGCAGTGGCCAGTGGCAGAAACGGTGCTGGGAACCTGGGGCTGTGGTTGTGTGATTCCCTACTTAAAAATCATATGTTTTAAGTAGGAGTCAATGTACACCAGCAACAGGAAATCTGTCATTGCCAGTCTTCTCTGCTTGCCCTGTGTCCATTCGAAGCTGACTGCTTTGCTTTGTGCTTCTGGATTCAGACTACCAGGCTCCACAAGCTTTCCTTGATTCAGATTTACATCAGAGCCATACCTAGGAGAAGGCCGTGTCGTATTAAAGTTCTTGTTCTCTTCTAGCCTTTACCTGCTCAGCATAGCGTAACCAGGGTGTCAGGAGTGTTGGACAGCTCAGGAGAGGAAAGACTTGGACCTGTTGGAACAAATCCAGAAGAGAGCCATGGTAATGATCAGAGGGCTGGAGCACAGACAGAGTTGGGATTGTTCAGTCTGGACCAGAGAAGAACCCAGGGAGACCTTGTAGCAGCCCTCCAGTACCTGAAGGGGTGTTTCCTATAAGAAAGATGGGGATAAACTTTTTCACTTGGGCCAGTAGCAATAGAACAAGGGGTAATGGTTCTAATCTAAAGGAAGGTAGATTTGGGCTAGATATAAGGAAGAGTTTACTACAGTGAGGGTGGTAAAACAGTGGCACAGCTTGCCCAGAGAAGTGGAAGATGCCCTACCCCTGGAAACATGCAAGGTCAGGTTGCACAGGATTTGATTCTCCTCATAGATATACACCTTGTTTGTATTAACACCCAAGTTTGTAATTTTGTAATTGTAAAATTGCCTGGAGTTCAGGTGCACAAAGCTGGTACACTTTTCATGCAAATATGAGCTTTAGCCATCAAACTTTAACAACTACGAATTTCAAGAGTGGCTCATTTATAAAAAAAAATAAAATAAAATAGGCCTTGTGGTAGAGTTCTCCTTTTACTTATGAGTCTCCACATGATGCAAATTTGTCTTTCAACCTGGACAGAACCACTGCTTGTGTCAGCTGGGCTCTGGCCCATGTGGGGGTAGAGAGAGAGGAAGGTGAGAAACCACCATGCAGTGCAGCAGGTAGAGGTTTTGTGCAATGCCTTTGCTAATGGTGCTTCTGGGAGCTGGTCCAGGGCCATTTCATAGCATCAGTATAATTTTACTGTTTTTTCTCGGGTTGAATTTTGATCCATGGGGTTTTATCTTTGGAAACAACCATTTCCCAGAGCAGTGTCCCCATCCGCGTGATGAAAGGCTCTGCAGCACATCCTTTGGTTCTCTGAAACATGACACCCTTCACACCTAAAGCATTTCCAAGCTGATTGATGGCAACTCATTTAATGCAGTGTGTAGGTGTAAAATGATGAATATATCAAGCTGTGGAACAATATCTTTTTTTTTTTCCTCTCCTCGGGTGTTCTTATCGTGCATCGTTTTTACCTAAAATGGAGGGTGCAAACACATTTTATCACCTGTTTGAAAAAACTCATTACTAGAGGCTAAAAATTTTACAGGCAGAATACCCGAAATCTGATGTTTTGACACACGGTATTTTTATTGTTTGCTTTATAGCCCTGACAGAGGCACAGGGAAAGCAGAGTCCTCTCTGGCCAGGCCAAGGTGTACTGCCAAGGGATGGATAGAAAATAAACCAGTGCAAACTGTGGCTAGGTTGGCAGCTCCAGAGTGCCTGCCTGTCTGCATCCCACCACCAGTGCTGCACGAGAGGCTGATGATCATTTTTCAGTCAAAGGATGGTAGAAGAGGATGGTCAGAGACAGGCTGCATGATCCAAAGACAACTGTGGCAGACAACAGATGGGAAAAGATAGCAGAGGAGATGTGAGTGTGCATGCAAGGGAGGTATGGCTTTAGTGCTGAACGTGGTTCTGTCCAAGTATGGATCCTCTGTCTTGCAAGCTAAGAAAATAACTGCTTATTTGCTTTTCAGCAGTTTATGGGCCAAACGTATATCTGGTGTAATCAGCTTTGGCTTCTTGGGCATAAATTTGAAAGAGGTTTCAAGCACTTTGTCTCTTCTGTCTTATTGCTTGTAAGAACAGCCATAGATTTGGGTCTTCATGATTGTGGAGTCTGAAGGAATGAAGTTAGTGTTGTCTGGCTCACCCAGGGCTCCTTTCAAACAGCCTGCATCTCAAAAGTTGAATATTATTTATGTTTGCAGGGCCTGGGCTGGGCTGAGCTTGCAACCTTCTGGGTTAAGTGTCAGTATTTTTGATAAAAACTTGACTGAGTAGCTGAGAGCTTTTTAACTTGTTAGGATTTACAACAAATAAATTACTAATAGACCTATATATAACAGGGGGTGAATCCTTCAAATTGCAATATGCACGCACAGCCAACAGCTTAATTTATATTAAACACATATTGCATTGTTAGCAAATAGCAATGATCTAGTGACTAAAGGGTTCTGTGCATCTGAGGATGCTGCACATTCCTACCAGGGTTTAGGAAATGGAAATAAGCAAGCAGAGCAATGTGTAGTTTTTAAGCAGCCATCCCCCAGAAATTACTCTCCCAGCATATTAAGCTTCAACGCTGTGCTTGGGTTATATTTTGGAAGAGATCCCTGAGCCTATAGCTGCCTGTGTTAAATATACACCATTCTTATGCACAGAGGCTCAGTTCCAGCTCCTGTGGTCACTTTGCTGAATGTTTGCATTTCCTTTGCTCTCTGTGACCGTAACCATAGAACTACTACAACACTTGGAAAAATATAATCTTTGGCATTTTGTACAATTTCTCCACCCATATGCATGTGCACTTTTGAAGAAGCAAACAGAAAATCCACGTAACTCTGGTGTCCATGGCCAGGAAAAGTTATGACTAGGGAGAATTAAAAAAAAAATAGTAATATTTATCAAGGGGAAAGGCATTAATTTGGGGAGTTACAGCCCCGCCTCCAGTGCTGCGCTCTGCCAAGTTGTGTTGTGCCATTCTGGCAGCACAGAACAGCTGCTAAGGCAGAAATGTTTTAGGGGGTTGTGCCCAGCATCAAGGTGCTCAAAACAGCGGCCAAGTGGGGTTTCAACACTGCACAGGGCTTGCACTGGCCATTATGGAAGAGATGAGTTTTAATGGAAAGGAACACAAATAGCTACTATGAATGGCCCCAGGCTAAATGGCTCACCCAGGTTATTTTGGCAAATACGTAGGAATGAAAAATATATTCGCCCATCAGGGCTGGCTCAGCAAATAGGCTGGATTAATGATAATGATTTCAGTGAATAATTCAGCAGGATCTATTGGACTGAGAATGAATTGCAGCGGCAGAGAAAATAAGGAAAATCAGATGGATTTCTTGCGTGCTGGATGGCAGGGAAAGAAAAAGAAGGAGGCAAGAAATGCAGAAAAAATATCAAACATCTGGGGCATTCAGCTGGGATGCAAGACACAGATCAGCCACATTCCTGTTAGAGCTGGGCAGAGCACTGTTCAAACTGTGAAACTGCTCCAATATTTTTCCTGGCAAAACAATGCAGAGGAGAAGAAGAAAGACAAGTCAGTCAAGACCAGGTCCAGGCAAGGACCTTAGGAAACTTTTCTAGACATGGATGCATTTCTAAGGGGAATCCATTTCTTTGAGTTAGGGTTTTCAAAAGTCAGACCATTTTGTCCAAAGGCACTTGCCCAGCAGCTCAACTCCATCATCTCTGAATTTCATTAAGTCCCTATAGCTGGTGCCCTTATGCCACCTGAATGGGCATGGCCTCAGCTGCACTTTGCCCAAATGTTTCCACACCTATTTCCCCTTCCTTTCCCTTCCCAGCCTCTCAGTCTATTCTGGCCATGACCTGTCCCCTTACCAGCCCCAGGAGGGCCACTGAGATCAAATGGGTTTCGCCTGGGAGTGGCGGTCTGCTCACGCAGAGAATGTTGAAGGATTTAGGGCTGAGCTTGTTAACACAGTCCTGGGAGTGAGAATAAGGGGTCAAAGCTGCCACTGTATTCCTAAAACTGCTCTTTGCAACAGATTTAGCATTGGCAGCACATCCTTTTTCACTCCATCCCTCTCTCCAGGCTGTAGGGCTAATTCATGCACCGGTCTGTAAAAAGTCCTCCTTTCAGCTTCATCTGTTACTGTGGCACAAGGAGCTTTTATATTCATTTTGGTTAATCAGGCCCTTGTGCTTCTGCTTCTAGAGGACTAAAACATAAAGGACTCACAAAAAGGCATGTAGGTCAACACCCCTGGCTTCTGCTTTTTTTTGTGGCATCACATTTTGGGGATCCCCACGTTGTGTGGCTGTGTAGGGCCTCTTTTAAATGTTTTCTGCCTGGTGGGAACTGCCATCTAATTGGGACAGATAATGAGGCTGGCAGAATGGGTTTATAAATGGCTAGGTTACTGGTAAGGTTACTTTAACCACAGATCCTAGCCTTATGTGGAATATGGGAGCTTGGCTCTTCAGTATGGGCTACTGCAGACTCTAAAGATGAAAAGGGCAAACCATGGCCATTCCCACAAGAAAAACAGAAATAGGAATGGGTTGGGGCATCAAGCTGCTCTTCTCCACACACTGCTGAAGGCCCTGTATCTTCTGATGATCTCCACCAGGATGCCTGGTTCTTGCTGGGGGAGGTTGGGATGCTCTGACTCTTTCCCTGAAACATCAAGGAAGGAATCAGTGCTGCTCAGACAAACATTTGAAGGATCGGCCCCCAAACTTCTGTACCAGCATGTTACCCAGGATGCTTCAATTTTTCTCCAGTGGCACCCAGGGGAGGCAGTTCAGAGGTCCTGGAGAGCATATGGGTCCCAGTTTTCATCTATCCCTTTTTGCTGGGGATGCAGCTTGGTGGGGACAGGGACAGAGATGGGGTCCAACTCTAGGACAGGTTTGAGTGCTGGACAGGGCTGAGCAGTCCTGGCACAGGGACAGCCAGCACACAGAGCAATGCCTGTGTGCAGCTTAGGAGAACTGTGAATGAACTTTTGCACTAATAATAATAATAATAAAAATAAAAATAAAATAGCTGGGCCTGTATTTCACATTTCTCTCTGCCCTTCCAGCAACCCTTCCTTGAAAAGTTTATGTCTCTATTACAAGAAGCAGTTGCATTTTGAGGCAGCCAAGTCCTCTCCCTGATGTTTTCCATAGCTGAGCTGGCCTTTGCACAGCCTCAGCAGTCGGGTGCCTCTCACGGACAGAGCTGTGCTTGTCTTGGAGGCATGTTGAACTTGGCAGGTGCTGTAAGTCTAACTCCAATTTAAACTACCATCTTTCCCAAGAAAAAGCTCTGCAGTAGGCAACGGCAGCCGCCGCAAGGAAAGTCTGCTGGCCCGGCTGGGAGACCCGAGCAGGGTCATAAACAGCACTTTCTCTATCTTTTCACACAAATTTACTCCACAATCTTGTAGACACTGAGCTAGCTGCCTTTTTCTTCCAAGTGAAAGAGGCTGAACTGGGGCAGCATGACTGCCATCAACACAAATAGACTAATATTTGCTAAACCAGGCAGAAATACAACCTTAAAAAGAACAGACCAGGCTGGCCCACTCCCCTCCCCACGAAAATATCTGTGGTGCACGTGAATCTAAGATCAAGCCTGCTGTGCTCCTTAGCAGCCTAATCCATTCCTGTGGGTTCATCACTTCCCCTGAGCCACAGTAGGGTCAATGCTGTGTTTCTTTGGAGCCTGGCCTAGGTGATTTTCCCCTCTTTCTGTAGGGAGAAATCACAACCTTGTTTCAGGCTGGAAAAAGGATGATGGTGGTCTCCAGAGGTGGCAGGTCCTGTCCCAGTTAGCTTGCTGGTGGAAAAGAGGAAAGCTGGTCATCCTGCACAGGAAAGAAGCATTTCTCCTTGGAGGAGAAGCTTTCATGAGGAGCAGCCCTGCTCAGAAATCTCCGTGGGACACACAGCGTGTCTGGGGGCAGAGAGGAAGATGACTGAGTCCGAGCACTGAAGGCTGCATGTGCCCCACTGAGGAGTATGATTGTTTTCCATGGCTGCTCCTGCCTCCTCATTAAGCTTGCCATCAATAATACACTGTTTCTTATGCAGCTGAGAGTGGAAAGGGCGGTCTCACGGGAGCTGACTCACTCTGACTCACATCTCCTGGGAACAGGGGGTCATTTGGGTTAATCTCAGCCTGCTGCACGCCTAGAGACCCCGCTGGGACAGCCAGGGCATCCCCTCTCTGCTCCCTGCCTGAGTCTCTTCATGTGACCTGCCAAGCCAGCTTCTCCTGGAGAAAGGAAAACTCCCTTCGGAGGATGAAGAAATGGCTGAGGGAGCCTGGTCTGCAACACGAGTTTTCCCAGTGCTCCTCCATCAGTTCCCTCCATTAGGAGTGCCAGGAGCAGCACTGAGGTGGGAGTGCTGTGGATACCCTGGGTCAGGCAGACTGCCCTGGGTACTCTGGGGCAGCGTCTAGACCTGAGAAATGCAGCTGAGCTCGCTGCACTGCTTTTTCTACTTTTTTGAACTTGCCCTTCTGGGAACCGCAGAGAGACAGGGCAGAACAAGCTCCCAGGGAACAAAGTTTAATTTCCTACACTTTATCATTTAATGGTGTGAATCCCGAGGTTGATCTTTGCTCAGGCAGAGCAGAAATTTATTATACTCCGTATCTTAGTAGTGGAGGGTCTGGGGGAAGGGAGAGCAGAGGACAGCCAGGCTGGCTGCTGGAGAGACAAGTGTGCTGTAGTGCTGCTGTATGCCCAGGCTCTGGACTCCAGGTGCAGCCTGGGCTGAGGGCAGCACTCACAGAAAGTCAGTGTTGATCCTTCTGTGACTCCTGAGATAGCACTTCAGGTTTCAGGGATCTTCGTGTTCATTTTTCTCTTTACTTTTGTTTCTCTTCCAGAACTAAAGGGCTGATTGAGCAGAAATGTAAAATATCAAACCTAACCTTTTCATAGTATTACCTCTTTCTGGCAGGTGCCATCAAGTAGGCAGAGCTGGGGTTAGGGAAGGATCAGCGAGGAAAAAGGAGTGCTTTCTGCAATGCTTGTCTCCAGGCAGTCTAGACCAAAATCCAAATTTTCTGGTTAAAAAAACCTTGGCAGTTTGCCTAAACATGTTTTTTTGTTTTTTTTTTTTTTACAGGAACTGCTAAGTTTTGGAACAGGACAGCAACTGTGATGGAACAATAAAAAAATGCTAAAGTAAATGAGAATGATTGAAATTGTGGTTGTACACTGGTGATGCTTTCCAGATCCAGTTACATTTTCCTGTTAGTGGCATGATCCTCCCTCACCCTCTCCCTTTTTTTGCCTGCCCACTTCCTATTTTCTATTTGCCCTCTTTCCAGTCTATTCCTTCTGCAACTGCTTTGAACCTTCATCCAGCCCAACTTTTCATGTAGCCCAAAGGTCGTGGCAGTTCAACCAGTGCACAAACTGCTTTTCTAAGCCTCTGAGAGGTTTTCATGCCCTTCTCTGAGGCTCTGGGTTTTTTTTCCCTCAGTTCACTCTGCAGACAGGAGACCACCATGATCCCAAAGCAGGACTAGATCCAGTAAACTGGATCCAGGTTAGATTTAGCAGTGTTCAGGTGCCATCACTGGCAGTGTAGTCATTGTAAGTCAGAGCTCAAGGAGGGCTGTAGCAATGTGAGCTACCAGAGCCCTGATGCTCTCATCATGCTGCCCAAAAGATTTCCAACCTGCACCTCTGGGTTTATAGGGATAGATTTACCTGCTGGTCCCCTTCTTACTTAGTGAACCTTTGGTTATTACTCTCCATTGTCCCACCCCTCTAAATTCAAGCAGCAATGCTGAGCCTAGGGCAAGGAGGGGCAACAAGCCCACGGAGCAGAGCAGTAGCACAGCAGTGGTAACAGCTCTCCAGCAAGAGGAGTGAAGCCTCTGTCTCCCTCAGCTCATCAGGATGCCTTGCATGGCACCCAGGAGAAATGTTGCTCACACCAGCCTTTGTGTGTTGCTGCCTTGGATGTGTAGCAAGACCCTGTTGTAAAGGTCTCGTCTTCTAGATGGTAACGAGGGCTCTGATGCACAAAATTAAAAATCCGGTGGCAGGTGACTTCTCATTAGGGGGAAAAAACCACAAAACCAATACATCCTTTGAATTAGCCTGTTGTGTTAATAATAATATGTGGCTTGTCCTCTCTCTCATCCCTGTCTTAGTCTCTCTTTATGCTGTTGCCCTGCACTTTTGATTTCACGTGCCACAGCTGAAAATCACGTGCTACTTTTATTCCTTACGTACAGCCTGTGCCAAAGTGCTGTGGCAAAGCTTCTGCAGGGAAGGAGGCAGGATGTCCCAGAAGGCAGGCTCTTCTCACTGCAGGGATGAGGGGGCAGCTTCGGGCTGGGCAGCATCAGGAGTCCAGTTCTCTTGAAGTGATGAGCCCTTCCATCTGTAAGAGTGTTGAAAGTCATAGGGGCACACTCAGCTCTGAGGATTAACGCTGAGGGGTCTGCCTACTATATGCCTTCAAAACCAAGGTGATTGATCGTGTTTTTGTTTTCTTTCTAGTTCTTGAGCTTTCCATCCCAGCACCTTTCAACCTTTCTCTGAAATGGAGAGGAAAAACATAATTTTCTCTATAGAGAACTGAGCTTGTTCTGTAAAGGTCTGTGGAGTCAGGACTTCGAGAGAAACACAGGTGTTGTCATGCTTGCAGTGTAGTTCTGGCACCTCACAACATTTGCCTCCTGGCTCTCTCAGCAGCCTCTTCCAAACTAAGGGGGACAGATGAGAGTTAGTTCATATTTTAAAAAGAAGCTTTCAGCTAAAACCTGTGAAACTTAAGCATCCAAATCACTTAGTTATGTTTTCGCAGCAGAAGCTGGATTCAATATAAGCTGAATTGTTCCTTTAAAGTCATGTTTCTGCCATTGCAGATAGGTATGTTTCTGCTTTTAGAGAGTAAATATTGCTCTGTAGTGCTGCATTCTATGCTCCTGGGGAGGTTGACTCTAATGCAAATATGCTGTGAAGCTCTGTGCTTCCTGCTCACTCTGAGTATCAAATTATTCCCACCTTGAAAAAGCTGGGTTTGCCATTATTTACAGAGCTGGTCTCATCAGCAATGTACTTCCCTGGAAACAAAGTTTCTTCCAAGAGTTAAAAATACGCATAACCCCATAAAGGGTTTTAAATATATCCTAGTACCATTCAGTGAAAGTGCTAATTGGCACTCCCACACAGTGCTTTGCAATTAATCGTGATGCTGCTGTTTAGAAAAAATAGGAGAGTCTCAAAGTCAGAATATAAAAGACAATAGCATCTTGTCTGAAAATACGGCACACAGCTACAGACACTATCAGATATATTTCATTACCTTGTCTCCTGATCATGATAAGACCTACTCTTCTCCCAGCCTATTCTGTGTGTGTGGGGTGCCCTGCTCTGCAGGGCAATCTGGGGGCTCTACAGATGAACTGCAGCATGTGTTCCTCTTCCCTGCTGTCTGCCAGGTCTTCCTCGCTGTACCATTTCAATCCTGGATTCACTGGGCTTGCAGGCTCCTGAAACTGAAGATGCTGCTTTGGGCAGAGTTGGGGAGAGAACTGGCTGATGCAGAATCCCTGAGTCATGTCCCAAATTCCCCTCTGCAGCAAGGCTGCAGGCTAACCTTGAGCTGTGCTCCTCTCAGCACTGACGGTGCAGCAGGATGCAGCCCTGAACATCTGCATGAGAACGCCTGCATGAGGATCTCCTCCAGTGCTCCCCGGCTCAGGGCTAGTGAAAAGCCAGCTTCATAATGCACTGAGAAAGAGCATCATTCATTAAATCACAGAGGAACTCTGCCATACAGAAGGACCTGTCCTGTAGGCAATGAGGGCTTCCTCCCTCCCCAGTCCTCCAGATTTCCCTTGTGTTCAGGCCTGCTTCTTCTCACTGACCTTTGCAAAGTTTGCTTGGGATACAGATACTGGGGGTCAGTGCAAGTGAGGGGCAATAGCACCTTTATCTGTCTTCTTCATGCACAACTGGTTGATGAATGATATTAGAAAACAAACATCACTGTCTTGTGGAGTTATTAAAGATTAAGAAGAGAGTACACATTTGACACCAATCATGCTATCCCAGCAACTGTGTGATCTAAGGCTCCAGTGGTGCTATTTTGCAGGACATATGGGAGAAGGAAGCCCAGGGGCACCTGGGCTTTGCCTTGTTCGTCCCAAACCCTCCCCTAGATTAGAAAAGAAAAGAAACCCCAAGACCAAGGACAGGAACATCCTTGTTGTCTAGCTCAGACTGGCTGAGCAATGCCCAGGGGCTTTCAGGAGGCTAACCACAAATTTACTGTGGAGCATCGCCTTCTGAGAGCAGCATGGGTAGAAACTGCTCCCCTTTGATGCTGGACCTTGAATCCATTTCGTTTTCAGTGTATCTGTCCTGGTTGCCATGGAGGTTGTAGCTTGCAAAGGTGAAGTGGTGAGTTTGTGCCAAGAGAGCCTGGAAGCTGCCCAGTTTCTTCCTCCTGCCTCCCACAGCTGCACCCCACCCATGGCCTGTCCAAGATACATTTAGTTTGCACCAAAAAATCCCCAGCACACGCAGCCCTGCACAGCCCCCCATCACCAGGGGATGGGGACAGCCTGTGTCCCCACCACCCATCCCTGCAAGCCTGGTAAGAGTCTCTGAAGCCAGCCAAGCCCTTTGTGCAGCCACGGCAGCTCTCAGGAAGGCAGTGTGTGCAGGGCTGCTGAGGATCAAAGGCTGGCTGTGAGTCATTTCAGATCCAGTGAGTGATCATTGGCTGGGGGAAGAGGGAATTAGGCTGGCTTCACTACCTTGCTGTTATGCTCAGGAGAGTAACGGGGTGGTGTTACTGCCACTGAAAAAACTTTATTTGTTAGGAGTGACTCATTGCCTATGAGTCACAGATTACACATGGGAAAAACTACCCGTGCTCCCTGCTGGGAGTTGGAAGTCCAGTGCAATGTGCCTGGATGATTCTGGCAGCTGACTGATAAGGATAACATCACCTGGCGAGCGTTGCCTTGCTTTCATCTCACCCAGGGAGAATCTACCAAAGTCAGATCTGCTCTTGCTACCAGTAAGTGCATGGGTTATGTATCTGCCCCACTGCAGAAGCTGAAGGGGATGTGACTTTTGACAAAACCAGCAGAGAAACAGAAGAACCAGATGCAAACCCCTGGTGTCCCAGGCTGCCAAGATCCCTCAAGGGCTTTGTAGCCCTTTAAAAGGAATTTAACCTGCTGGTCCAGGTCAAAACTTCGTGACCGTTCTGTTTTGGTAATAAGATCCACAAAGTGAACTTTGACTGCACAGCTAACACATTTACAGTACTCAAAATCTGTACACAGGTCTGAATTCTGCAGTAGAACTGGGCCGTCTTTTGTTTAAAAAAAAAAAGATTGGGTCAACTTTTATTCTGATTTTACTGATTTTTATTGCAGGGACTCACAATTTTCAGTTGAATTGTGTCTTCTTAATAAACTCATAAGTTTTTAAAAATATATTTCCTATTATTTCTGCTTCCAGAACAACCTGAGGTTTGGGAAGACAGAAGCAATCAACATTAAATGAGACAAAATAATTGCTTGGATCTTTACTTTTTTTTTCATTTTAAAACCTAATTTTGGATCTCAGCTGAGGCTTAAGGTTTGTTCTTGATTTTCCCAGACTGTTTTTCTTTCTTCCGGTAGAACATAACCAGTCAAATTGTGTTTGTTCATCAAAACTTAGGTCTGAGAAATGCCCAGTGCAGTTACACAGTGTAATGAATGTAAACACTGGGAAGATTACTTATTTCCTTTGTACATGTTCTTTTGAGCTGGAATTTGATTGAACCACTTGAAGAATATCCTCTTACTGTATAAAAAAACAATTATGGAGATCTGATCCTCAGCCTCACTTCAGTGGATGAGTGCTGCAAAGGTGCGTAGCTGTAAAGCAAGCATGTCATGTCTTCTGCAGGGATGCTGTGCTCTTTGGGGATCACTCTGTGGTGTCTGCTTTGAGATGGTGGATCCTGGTCCAGATATTTCTGCTTTTTCATGAAAACAGCCTTTGCATAATCTCAGACACCCTGAGTGGCTGCTGAAGGGCTTGGCCCTGAAAAGATGGAGCTGCAGCACAGCCAGGAGGTGCACAAACCTCTCTGCTGCCCACCCCAAAGCAGAACCCCTTTTTCTGCGAAGGTGCTCATCACCTCCAGCTCTGTCTTTGCCCCCTGCCTAACCTGCAGCCATCACTTTCCTGTGCAGGGACACCTGGAGGGGACCTGCAGGTGTCTGCACCGGCGCTGAGGCAGCATCCAGCCCAGCAATACCCAGCTGGTCCCCCGCAGATGTGTTGCTGCAAGCCATTCACATCACTGCAGCTGTCAGGAGCGCCTGGCAATTGCAGCCTCTGCCATGATTGATATGGAAATAGGTGAATTAAAGCTGTTTGCTGAACACATGCAAACACATCTCTGTCTCAGACAAACTAACACACGCAAAGCTAGACAAAGAAGGGGCTAGAAGTGCAGAGCGTCATCTTCTGAAAACCCGCTGGGGAAAGCCCAGTGCCTGATCTGCCAAAATTCTTCTATTCTCATCTCAATGTCCAAGAAAGAGACTGGTGAAACCAGGTGGTCATTTTTCCAGGAGGCTTGGGAAGAAGAGAGATGATGCACTGCTTGCAGGCTGGTAAGACACTTGGGAAAAACATGGCATGCCCTGCAAGATATGTGCTGTGTTTTGGTAAACCTTGTTATATTTTCCAACCTCAAAGTTTCTCTCGGTTTAAATAGTATCTTACTGAAGCACAGACCCCATTCCCAGCTACTACAGAAGAAGCAGCCCATACAGTGTGCTTTATCCAGTCTGGAATAGCTGTTGGTAAGCTCTCCAGGGCATCGACAGCCTTGCAGGGGGGACTGGGCCCTGTGCAGACACAGCATGACTCTGATCTCTTCTGGTCAGAGCCTCTGGGCATTTTCATAACTCAGTGGGGAATCCTGTTCTGTTTTCTATCTGTCTCCAGAGTAATAGCCCATTTTGCTTGCCCTTCCCCCAGCAGCATGGGTGGCTTTGTTTAGAAGAAATTATACAACTGAATAAGAGCCAGTATGAAAGGCCAGATCCTGAATGGATCCGCGGGCACGACTGCACTGTGATGTGAGGACAGGCATATCTCTGGGAGGCTGATCTCCTGAGCATGGAAAACAATAGGAGGGCAGATGTAGCCGTGGGGCTGCAGAGTGAGCTGTCAGAGGGACACCCAGAAGCAGGGATACACGCTGTGTTTTCCAGCTGGTGGGAAGCTCGTGCTGTGCTGCTGGTATCTCTGCGATGAAACCACGTCTCGGCCAGATGTCCTTTATTTTGCTGTGAAGATCTCTCTCTTGTGGAAGAAACTGTCTTCTCCCCTCCTGTTTCTTTCACTGCTTTCATTCCCAGTTCACTAAACCACCCCCATATCATCTGTTGGTCACGTCGCTCCTTTCTGAATTCACACCAACAGCAAATCAGGATGGATGGAAGCTAATTCTAAGAGAGGAGGAGCATTCACATCCGCAGCATCAAAGCAGAGGCGTGCAGGCACATACCCAGAGCTTGCACTGACCACTGCTCCTATGGAGCCACTGCTGCCAAGAGCAGGATGGGTTGCCCTGGACACTGTCCCGCATGGGATACAGAGCAAAGGCAGCCTCTTGGGTGGAAGGGGAGGGAAGGAGAGATAAGATGCTGCCATGAGTTTTTCTGTTAACATCTTGCTGAAAGCTGCAGCAGATGTTGGAGTTTAAACTGCTTCTTCACACCCTTTCATTTTTGTGGTCAGTTTTGCCAGAATTTTTGCGAAGCCACAAAAGGCAATTAAGAAAGGCAGAACCAGATCCTGAGCAGGGTATGGCTGTTACACCAGATTGCCCTCACCAGTTTTCTGGCATTCAGTTTTCAGTCATGCTAAAAGTACAGCAGACACAAAGTCTGTGTATGCAGAGGGGAACATTGTAGATCTCCACCAAAATCAGTGTAAATCTTCCTGTCAGAACCAGGGACAGGATTTCACTGAACTTACTCAAAAGACAAAGATGATAGGGAGAAGAGAAATTGTGTTAACCTAAATCTTCTTGCATTTTTAAGATTGAAAATTTAGATTTTTTTATTTAGTGTTTCTTTTGCCCTGCCACTAAGCTGCTGCTGCTGCTGTCTGCCCAAGGGACTGTCAGTCTGTCCCTCACATTATCCAGGCCTTATGCCTTTTCTCTGTCAGGGAGAAAGGAATGGTGATGGGGAGCAGCCTGATAACAAGTCATCCATGATCCCTTCCTATGGGCTGTCAAAACCCTACTCAGTGGCAGACACGTACTTCCTCTTTGGGATCTCCTGAAGCCTCAGTGAGCCAGGTTAAACAACCTCTCTCCCTGATTCTTTATTCTCCACAGAATGGAGAAGCAAGTAGGGTCCAGTCTGTCTTGAAATCTTAAAAAGCTTCAGGTGGACTTCAGGAAGAGAGGCAGTCCACAGCGGAGTTGGGTCTCTCGGAGATACATGACATTTACTGCGGTCCAGTTTTCTTTTCTTGCCATCTGCAGACTTTTACATTGGTACAAGAGGAAAACAATAAAATAAAAAAAAACTTGTAAATTTTACACCACGTATTATACCATTATCATGATGCTAAATGATTCTAAAGTACATAAAGGAGCTAGAAGATCAGGTTTTATTTTTTATCAACTTAGTTTTTTAAATAGAGTTTATTTGATGTTAGCTAGGCGCTGTCTGATATAACACATTATTTTTAATAAGCCAAAAATCTTCTCCAGGATTGTTGTGGCTGAAGAATTAATAAGATAATGTTTCCATTTTAGGAAATCCCCTGAAAACAAAATATAAAAAAGCATAAAAGCCACTAGTCTGATTTTCAGGGATCCTTATTGCCCAGGGCTCCCATCAGTCCCTGAGACTGGAAGCAGCTCAGCTTCTCCCAGATGTCAGCTCTGCAGTGCTGAGGGTTTTACTGGTGTGGATTGAATGAGAGACTGGCTCATAAAATGAGGCAGAGTTTACCCCAGAAATTCCCATTTCTGTATTAGTTCTGCCCCAGTGAGGTGTCTCTCAGGCTGTCTGGCTCCCTGGCAATGGAATGTCCATGGGGCACATAAATGAGCCTCTCCAGTTTTGTCTAGCCCTGATGCTAGAAAACCATTTTTTTGCTTCTCTGAAGAGGCAGCAGGGGAGTTCTGAACCTACAGCGAATGGGAGGGGAATTTGTTAAAAACAAAGGAAGACTGCAGGTGTGAAATGTTTGTCATGCTAACACCTGAACAAACATATTGCTTCGCCCTTGCTTATCTCCTTCCCACTCACTGCCTTTATTGAGTCCTGTATCCTGCTAACTGCAGACAGTATTAATCAGGTGGCTAGATTAGGGCAAAGTCACTGCCTCTGGACTGTCTTATCTAAACCATATAAATGTGTCATTATATAGATCAGGGCCAGGCCAAAGTGGTTTTTTATACCTTTGTGATGACCAAGCTGCTCATTGTTTCCTGTTTACATGAACTCCCTGTGCCTCAGAGGGAAAGCCAGCCTTCTCAGGGACTGCAGCAGTCTTCTATTGTCCCATCTCTACAAAAATATATACAAATACATGGTATTTTTCTCCTACTTCACCTTTATTTCATCATTTGCATTCCTTGGCCAAATATCTATTTTCTTCCCCAAAAAACAGTTTGATGAAGCACCGTCTGCTTTTGACCCCACACATTTTGCAGCCCATAGTTGCATTGGTGTTTTGCAAACATCTCTCAGTGATCCCTGCTGTCCTGCAGTTGTTAGACCTTGATTTGTTGCTGGCTGCCCCTGTCTTTCCCCACTCCCCAGCTGTGCCATGAAGAGGTTCATGTGCTGGAATGGAGCTGCACTCCCAGCTGGGAGTGGCTTGCCCAAATGGCATTGGGACAGGGTGGAGAAGGGAAGAAGGGAAGGCAGCTGGTGCAGGCAGCACCACATTACCCTCACCACAGGACTGCATGTGTGAATGCCTCCTTTCTGCTTGTCTTCCCTCCTCTGCCACTGCAGACAGAAGCCTGGTGGCTGTGACCTCAGTTTTGTTCTTTCTTTCAGATCCTGGGCTTACCTTCTACGGCAAGGCTGGACTAGATGATCTTTTCCAGCCTTAATGATTCTATGATTCTATCCATTGGATTTTATCTACATAGCCTACAGCCCTGGAAGTTGTGTCAGTTTCTCCCTTTATGTACAAAGCATAAAACTGATTTTGCACATACTGAAATACCCGAATCTCTTCTTTTTCCTGTCCCCTTTTTACATTTTTGATGACAGCAGATAAAAATGGTATGTGCAGAAATGCTTGGAGAGTGTCGTTGTCTGCCTCGTGTGCTAAAGGCACATCCAAAGTGGGTATTTGAAACACAAGATGCTCCTGTGCTAAAACGAGTTTTCTGTGCTAAAACGAGTTTTCTGTGCTAAAAGGAGTTGCAGGCACCACGGCAGAAGCATACTGCTATGCTCTAGCTGGGATTCCTAGTCCTCAGCCATCAGAGAACCTCTGGAGAAGCTGACCTGGTTTTCAATCACCTTTCTCTGTTCCTTGTTCCGTTTCTGGTTCATTAAAATTAGAGGTGGATTAAAGGTATATCCTGGGAACTGAGAGTCCTCATGCTTTGGAAATCTCTGAGTCACAGCTGAATGCATGAGATGAGTAAAGGGGTCATGGCTGAGCAAAGGGGACGAGGCCACAAATCAATGAAGCAATTTTTTTTTTTTTTTTATAAACAGCCAAGCAAAACACAGCAAAATCCTCACAGCTTAGTGCAAGGATTAGTACTTGCGTACAACATACATGGTTATGATATTCATAATCAAAATAAATATGTTTACCAGTTCTGTAAATCTCCATAAATTCTTCTTCCCCTTCTGCACGTAATTTAATTCTCCAAAGACTTGAAAATGTGCATGGCGAGTCTCTAATGCACATTTTATTTGCTGATTTCCCGTGGCACTGTACAGACATTTTAACTTCAACAGAACATCTCAGCAGGAACTTTCTTATCAGGATTTCTGAGACTCACAACTGTATTCAGAACATCCAGTAAAAAGATTCCTATGTCTCTGGAGACATCCCCGCTTAAAACCATATTTACTTTCCTGGCAGTTTCCTCTGAGAGCCTTTGAATACGGGGAACAGTGCCACGAGTGTTAAGCTTTTCTCTCCCCATTGCTTCAACTCCAGCAGGCGTCGAGTCTCATGTGCTTGTACTCCCCACGCGGTGCCGGGGAATCTGGTGTGTTGCAGAAATGACTGAGATTATCATGACAAAAGGTTCCCTCCACCTTTTGTACCAGGAACCTCTTTTGCCCTAGGAAATGTCTGTGTTTCTGAAAAAGGCTTAGCGGTAATCTTGCTGCAAATTGTTCTCTTAAAGGAGCCTCTCCTGTTCACAGCACCCTGCGCTGTCAGAGGCAGTGCACGGAAACAGATGCATCGCTTCTGCTGAATTTTGTGGCGCTGATTTCTATCACAGCAGCGATTTTCTTTAAGAGCTTTTCTGGGATCAAATAGAATGCGAATATCCGACATAAGCTGCTACATATAAAGGGAAGATCTGTCCTTTGTGCAGACACGAAGGGGTCTCCTTGACCCTTTCTGTCACTCCCTTCTCCATATGTGGAAGTCTGATGTCCCCTCACTGTTGTGTCATTACACTCCAGGCAGCCCACGGAGGCTACAGGTGTACACAGGACCTTGCACTGCAGGTATTTCATATAGCTCCCAAATGAGTGGAGAGCCAGAACCAGCTTGGGAACTGCTAATGGCTCCATAAACTTTGAGGACGTAACTTTGAGTGGCTGTTAAGTGACAGGGAGGTCCCCAGAGTCATTTTGGTCATGTACTCATTCCAACGCAATGTGTACATTAGCTATTTTTGGCTTGTTTGCATAATAAACGTCTCTCACAGGTTTTTGCCTTTTAAGTTCCCCCCTGAGCAGCATTTCTGAAGAGTGAGATTGTCACTGTCCCTGAGAAGCCTTCGAAAGGGTGATGCTGTCACTACTTTAATAATGGTTGTGCACTGAAAGCAGGTTTTAATGCCTTCAGAGGGAAGTTCTTTTGTAAGCAGGACACCATGAAGCCTCCAACATACCAAGGCAGGTAAATCTTAGTTTTCCCTGCAGGAAAGGAGGCAGGGGAGGGAGAAGTGGAAAACCCTGCATCAGTTTCAGGAGAGAATCAAGCGCCAACACCCAGCCCTTGCAGGTATCTGTGAACCCAAAGCCTCCATCTCTCAGGCAGGAAATCATTCCCTTCAGATTGGTGTCATCTTGAGCTTTCAACTCTACTATGTGCATGAAAAGATCTCAACCCGCTGTCAAAACAGCCAAGTCCTCACAATTTGTACTTCATCACAAACTAGTAAATACGAAATGTATTCAAATGCAGAAGGCATTCTGTTACCTCCTTGCAGAAGCTGATCAATATCTTCTCTCTCTGCTAGCGCTGCTTCAGTTAGCAGCAGACAAGCTGTTGAATTTAGGCTTCCTGGGCTGACTTTATTTTTAGCTGGGAGTGGCATTTTTCCTCTGGAAGCTTTCCCTGCCTCACATCACGCAGTGGAAGCTGCTCGCTGGCATGACACTTTCCCCTCCTTGCTACTACATTCCCTCTGCTGACGCTGTAGCCTTCAAAACATCAGTTTGCTTATTAGATTACCATGCTGCCTGCAGTGAGGGAGAAAACAGTCCTAGTGCACAGCTTGGGCTGAGCATCGTGCTGGGCACTGCCTGCAAAGGGGCTGACTGGCACTGAGGACACGACAGGACGAGGCAGGCACTGGGGACAGGCAGGACAGCAGCTGCAAGAGGCTGGCAGGGCAGATTGGCAATGCTCTTGACCTCCACCAGCACCCAGGACCCTGCTCTGTGCTGTGTCAGAAATCTTCCAGTTCAGGTCTGCTGGAGGGAGGTGGTGATGTGCTACCCATGGGTACAGACAATTTTTGTTGTTGTTGGAATTCACAGGGGAAAAAAGTTTTGCTACTCATCTGAGGATTTTGAGGGGCAACACAGTCAGCTCTGCTGAGAACTCAGGTTGGGTCTGATGAAAGCAGTGTGAGGATGTGCTGTGAGAGACCCCCCACAGCAGCTACTGCTTGTCTGGGATTTTGGCCAAAGTCCTCAGTGGGAGGAGCAGACTCAACAGCCTGAGCTGATGGAGACAGGAGAGAATGATGACATTGTCTCATGTGGTTTGCTCTCCATGTTGAAACCACATGCATTCCCCAGCTGGGCTCATGCTGGTTTCTGTTACTCCTCTGATAGAGTTTCCACCAGCTCCACCTCTTGCAATGAGTCATGGTTCAAAAAGCACACTTCTACTAAAGAAAAAACAGAAAACAATGGGGAAAACCAAGAAGTCATCACTGTTATATAGAAATACTTAACTCCATTTCAACATCAAATAAATCTTTAGAGAGTGCTGAATATCTCCGAGAGGTGGATGAAGTCACCTCCATCTCTTAAATCTAATGACAGTTTATAGTGAAATGATTTGTGCACTGACCTATCTGTTCCAAAATATCTGTCCTTCAATCTCAAAACTCCTCCCTGCCCTCAGGAGATGTGTCTCCAAATATTTCCTGCTTAGCTGCTGGTGCGTCCACTGTCCACTGCTGTGATACAATTATGCACAGTAAATATTAGCACGAGGAAGCACTGAATACCCAGTTGCTGGCCAGAATTAATGCAGTTCATGCTCCTCTGTAGTCCAGGCATGCTTCCTAAGAAAGCAATGATAACATCCTGAGCTGACAGGTAATATCAGGCTTCGTACTGAAAAGATGCACAGATGATCCTTTGTCCCCACCTCTAAACCCCAACAAATCAGACGCACAGAACTGGCTGCTGCTGCCTTCTGGAGGAGCATGCTGCAAGAGGGAGAGTCTTGGCAAGCAGAGTATAAATCATCTGTGATTTTCCAGCCTGTTGAACTTTGCACTTTCTTTTCCTCACTAGATAACATTATTGAAATCCTAGTGTTAAAGACCCACAAGGTCATAATGCAAAACTGGAAGGAAATAATTCTGCACACCCCTGACAGTCTCTTCTGCTAGGGGAATCTCCAGCCTGGGTCTGTGAACACACGAGCCTGTGTGTTTTAAAATCTCTGCATTGTTATGGCCAAATATGCTTCTAGGTTCATTTTCTGCTCCTACCATAGTGCATGCATGCAAATTGGGGGTTTTCTTTATTATTTACCTATGTGGAATAAGCCCTCTCGAGCCTGAGCTTTCTTTTCAGCTCATGTCTTCTGAGAGGAGTCTTTACTCCTGATATTTCTCCCTAAGACTCATTCTCCTTTAGTATTTAGAGCAGTAAGAACTGCCTTCTCTGTCACATGGGATGAACTGATGTAATTGTTCTTCATCTCTGTGTAGGGGGGCAAGTACCCACCCACGGTGGTCAAATGGCAGCCACCACATATGCGAGACACGATGTGTTTGGCTACTATTGTATTTTATCATCTGTGAAAACAAATGCTGCAGGTCAACTAACTCTGTAGCTCGGGCATCTGACTCAGGAAGGACCATTAGAGTGGAAAATGTATTTCCTTTTGTGGTTTTCACCAGCTCACAGTTCTCCTTGTCCTGGTGCCACCGATACTCTTGTCACCTCCCATGTCACTGATATTCCCAGAGTATTCTGAGAAACACATGATATTGTGCAAGCACATGCTCCTGCTTACTTAGAGCCAGCTGTGCTGATTAGGCAGACTGTGGGCAGCACAAAATATCCACCCTGCTGCTGTTTGCTGTACTGCTCCAGAGGGGAGAAAAAAAGCCCTGATAGACATCATCCTCCCCACCAAAAAAAAAACCCAGAACAAAAATTAAAATTATATTAATTTATTTAACAGTACACTCCATTAGGAGTAAATTTACGTTCTTAGAGGGCTCCATCATGAAGTATAAATGCCTCATTAATATTGGATATATCAACCTGGGAGCAGAAGCAAAGTCAGAGAGAATAGTGACTGGCAATACAATGAGTCCACCAGAGCCCACGCAGGGACATTTCCTTTCGTTGCTCAGCTTGAATTCAGATGCAGCCTGCTCTCCAAAGACACCATCTGTGCAGGTTTCCAGAGCCTGGCTTGTACCTCTGCAGCACAGCTCTGGCTGGATTCCTTGGGCTTTTCAGGGCTTTTTGACCTGGGAAAGAAGCTGTGGGCAGGCTGAGTACAAGCCAGACCCCAGCTGACCTTGACGCTGTGTCCCACAAGCTATAAATACTGCTTTCTTCTCGGTATGCTGTGGGAAGAGTTGTCCTGTAAGAAACAGCAATTCCTTGGTCCTCTCAGCTCTCTAGCCCTTCTGATCACCAGAAGTAACTGCTGGGAAATCTGTAATACCATGCTCTGAGCCAAGCCTGGTGAGTGGACCGTGATGCTTCGGGCTCTTTCATCCCAGCACAGAGCTGAGGTAATTCACCCATCTCAGTGCTGCTGTTTAATGGAACCTTTTCCAAAGAAAAGTAGGAATTTCTGGAGAGGCAGAGGTGGATGAAGGTCACAAACTGGGGGTGGCTTCTCTGACCACTGAGAGGGGGACAAACTCATGGAGGGAGCAGGGGGTGGATAGATGTTACAAGAACAGTCCTTGCTCCCTTCTGGCTCCTCCTTGGCAGTAGGGAGCAGAGCATTTCTCTGTCTTCTCCAGGGGTTGTCTACTGGAGGTGACTTCACCTGGTATTTCTTTTGGAAGGACTCAGATGGTGGCAATGGAGGAAATACCCAGATATTAGCTGCTGTTTTCAAAAGCTCTTTGCTTTCAACACCTGAAGAAAGACTTCACACAAGTAATATTTCTTTCTTGGGCTCAGTCCAAACTTGTGCACTTCAGCTTCCTCTGCTCTGGGATCTTTGAGCAGAGGAAGCTGAAGAGGAAGCCCCTTCAAGAGGGGCTCTTGAAGAGCCCCTTCATTCAGCTCTGTGCTGAATGAAGTATCTGGGACCATTTAATTCTGTTTCTCTCTACACATGTGGATGGTTCAGGCAGAAAAATTAGTGGGAATCTCCTTCAGTATGGACAAATGATGATGCACCTTCAGTGGGTTGTTCCTGCTCTTAGACAGGGCACAGAAACATGGCATGCTCAAGAGTAGCCATGTTAAGTTTGCGACATCTGGCCTTCACCTGTTATCAGCTCCCATACAAGCAGTGATGGTTTATGTGGGTGTTCACAGAGCCTGGGTGTCACTAATGTCAGTAGGGCTTTCCCAGTGGTGTGGGGGGGTCTGTCTTCCCCAAGCTGTGGGCAGTCTTGTTTTCCGCCACAGGTGAACTCTTCCTGGGCTTTGCCACTGTACTTGGCCATGGTCCTCGCCTGAATAAAGCCCTTGTAGGAAGAGCTCTGAGGAGGAATCTCCATTCCTTGCAAGATTAGCCCGTCATGAAAATGTAACAGGTTACGTTACCTTCTTGAATCTGATATGCCTAGCATAACTAAACTTCTGTTGTATTTAATGGGAAAGTTTCAGCAGAAAATAGCATTGCTGATGTCTAACATCCTTCTCTAATTAACAAAGATAATTTTCTGCAATGTATTTGCACCTAATTACCGTTCCCCGTGATCATTAAGATGTACACGCAGTTAGCAGGAGCCTTGCTGCTCACTCATCTAGAGAAACCTTATACCCCAGAGAGGGAAAGCAGGGTGGAGGAAAGAGCCTGGAAGTCCAGTCCTGTGCCCTGAACGTGCTCCTATCCACGAATGAGATGCTGCTTTGCCCTACCAAGGGGGATAGAGCCAAGAGTGATCTTGGGGCTCACCTAATGAACCAAGATACACATTACCAAGTCAGTGATGACTGTAAGTACTCTCAGTGTTATTTGCTGAGCTGTTTATGTACTTCTCATTCTGTTTTCTCTGGGGCTTAGCATGATGTCCATCCTCTCCTACATTCCTCATGAAGCTGGAAACTTCTATTATTGGGCACACAATAATTCAGGTACAGTCTGTTCCTTCCTCTGCTGAGCTGACTGCTATCTGACTGTCTTGCAATCTCCTCTCTTATTAATTCAGCTCTGGCAGGCAACTGAGTGCTTCTTGCTCTGGCTGAGGTGCTAAGTCTGGGAAAGGGAATGCATCATGTTAATTGTTGCCATATCTGACCCGTGTCTGGTTTCAATAAGGTGATGGGGTGCATGAGAAGGTGACTGCTGTGCTCAGAAACGTGGGAAGCGTTTGTGGGGAGGAGTGAAACCGTGCCAAGATAATAACTGGGAATGGCTTTATTTCCACAAGCTTGTAGTGGGTCACAGCACAAATCTATAAGGTTAGGTTTTTCCAGGTACACTGTGCTGGAGTGTGACAGCACCTTGTAAACGCTGACTGGCATTAACACCACAGCCTCAGTGGGAGGAGAGATTTTAAGGTACTAGCCAGAACCATGCCTGAGTGTGACTCTGAGACCACACATGGCACCTCAATTCCTGGGCTGCAGAGCAGCTGGCAGCTCGCTCCTGCCCCATCCACCAATTTTTAACTAGATCTCTGCCATGACTTGGGAATGGTGAGCTGTGTGGACATTTATTCAGATTCTCACAAAGCAAAATTTTTCACTTTTGCAGAAGACTTATAATGGCAAGCACCTTTTTTGCTGGCGGGAGAGAGTGAGCCACATCAAGGGAGGAGATTTTGTGCCATACTCATTAGTTCAGGAACTCTGGAGGACTGAGGCTAACTCCAAGAGCACACAGGAAAAGCAGATTTGCTGACAAGTAAAGATCAGATGCCAATAGTTATGTCCCAAAGCAAAAGAGACAAATGAACACTAGAGGCTTGTTCCAAATCATGGTGAAGTCCAAAAGATTATTTTCTCTAGTGTCAGTGGGTACTGGAGCAGGTTGCCTGTAGAGTCCAAGACCGAGCTGATCTCAGCTCCTCCTTCTTAGCTTATTTCTTTATTTGTTTTTGTTCAGGAGGTGCAGAGGACTTTCTGGTGATAACAAGTACACAGTTTACACATCTCACAATGTGCTTGAGAGCCACAGTGAGTGACTTATGAGAGTTTTCAGCCACCTCCACCCTCATGAATGCCGCTGCAAATCCCTCAGGGAGCTGCTGGAAGAGGCGCTTGTTTCACCGCTGTCTCTCCCTCCTCCTCTTCAGCAACACACAGACTGAAAATCCCACCCTCGGTGATTCAGATCAACAGACGGCCCTGTTATTTCTCAGACTGAGAACTCCTATCATTTCCTGCTGACAGCTGTTTTGGGAATATTAAGCCTGAATGTTTTGGTGGAAAGAGAATTCAAAGGGCCACAAGAGCAGGGGAATGAGTGAATGAACCCAAGCAACTCAACAACACTAAAAATTTTGTAATGCTTTTTTTTAAACACAGAGGGAGCTTTGATAGATCACATGGCAACAAAGACTTTTGTCATGCAGGCTTCTTGGAGTTAATATGAAAGCATCTCCATTGTGCCAGCATTCTGTTGCAGGAAGCAAAGCTTGTAGTGGAGCGTGAGATAAAAATATTTGTAAGGCTCATCACTTTTTGACGTCTCCACTCCAAGACTTCCTCCCCAAAGCGGTGTGTGCAGACAGCTCTGCCGTGGCTGCTACTTCTGATCTTCAGCCTCACCCAGCAAACATGCTTGGAGCACATGTGCCGATGCAAGCCCTACCAGGGGGTGGAGGAACTTACAGTGACAGCCTGAAACCATTGGGGACAGCTCATCTCTTCAAGGTGTGTGAGATCCGGCCTCCAGCGAGCAGTCAGTGCTCCTCACCTGAAGCACAAAGGAGCTGAATCTTCCTGTGAAATTTCATTATTCTACAGCAGTGGAAAAAAATTGATGTGCTGTGGTCACAATTACACAGGTGCTGGGACATGCTGGAGACAACTACATGGTTTGGCTTTGATTTCAAAAAAGCAGCTGGGCCTCCAAGTCATTCAATAAAACAAAATCTCAGACTTTCAGCAGAGGTAGTACAGGCACTGGATTAGGATCTGTGTAACTAATTTCAAAAGCATAGTTCTTTGGGAATAAAAGCATTACACTTTATATTTCTCTCTTCTTGCTATCTTCTACTTCAAGATCTCAAGGCAGAGGAACATTTGTACAAATTACAGCTAACTGAAAACATACAATATTTATCCACAATAAGTGCTTTTACTTAAAGAGTTCTTTGGAGCAAAATGGTGCATGTAAATTTGCATTTTAGAGAAAGATTCAGCCTTTCTAGGTCTGTGCAGTGAAGACCCTGACCTGCTAAATATTTCCTTGTAACTAAGAAAACCTGAGTATCACCCTGGTCGTGAGCTTGGGTAGATGACATCGTTCACATGGCAATGTTTGAAATGCAGAGTGCAGTTCAGTTACAGGGAATATAAAGGAAGGTATCAGGACACATGGGGCTTGCTACTGCCTAAGAGTGCAGGGTATGTGTCATAACCATTAGGAAAACCACAGGTTTCCCAAGCTCACTTTCAGCCTCCAGGCATGTATTTGCACATGGTAGGACATCCAGCCTCACAGTAGATAGCGTGGCTTGTGTAGGTAAGCCAGAGACTGGCTTTTGGGTGGACAGACCACAGTTTGTTGACTTGCTTGGAGAGTCTGGAATTTGGAAGAAAGAGAGAAAAATTCATCAGACTATTCTGGACTTAAAGTTTCTGTGTGTTGTACTTTCTTGTAATAATTTGGATTTGAAAGTGAATTTTGATTTGATTGAGTTCAGCACTCCTTCCGTGTTTGACTTCTGCATTTATTTGTATATTCAAGCTCGAAAAGAATGGGGGTTTGCCGAGTGAATTTTAAACAGAGATGTTAATGGACTGACCATCGATGAATTCTGAATAGTTTATATTCTTGTAGAATTTACAGTGTTCTGTTTTTTTACCTAACTCCCTTTACCTGGGAATAGAAAGGGAAATAGATGGATATAGCAAATCTTGAATATTATAATTTATAATGGACTGCTCTACAGGGAAGACATTATTTGCTGATGTTATTATTGAACCTAAACAATGAATAAATTAGAGAATGTTGCAATCTGTTTATGGAGAGTTGTCAGACAAAGGTGAAATTCATCAAAAAAATATTAGGTGCAAATGTCTTGCTGAGCTTTAGTTCTTACTTCTGCATCTCTGAAGCCCCTTGACTACTCATAGGCCAATAACCTTCAGTTCCAGCATGGCAGGCTATAAACTCCTCTACCTGACTCATAGAATCCAAAGAATTTTAATTAAAATATTTGTGAATATTCATGCCCTCCTTCAGCTCCAAAGTGACCTCAAAGCCGAAGGGGGCTTTCGTTGCCAAGGTATCTCGGTCATTCTCCTCTCACCTCTCTTGCTGCTGAATCTCACCTGAAGCTTAATTTTGTGTCGTGTCAGTAACACCAAAGGGGTTAGTCCATGAAGGGTCCTACATTTTGGATGGGGAAGCTCATTTGTGCCTCCTGTCTCTCAGTACAGCATGGGTGGGGTGAGAATAAAGCAGAAATGTCATGTCTAATGTAGAGTAGTGGTCGTTGCCGCCTGGCAAAGGGAGACTTGGATCAGTGATCACTCAGCCAGGGTAGAAGGCTACAATCTCATGTCAGTGCTGATGTGATTGCTTGTGTTAACAGGCTGCTGTTAGCATAACCTCTTTTGGGAAAAGTCTTTTGGATGCTGGACATCTCTGCTGTGCCAGAGACTTACAGAAAAAAAAAACCAAAACCATTTACCCTAGAATTTGAAGTTTTAAAGCACTGGTGTAGGTCCTTAACTCCATGTCATTTTTCCTCATTATGTTTGTGACATCTAATTATCACATGGATATGAATTCTGAAGCAGCCCATGCCGTCTCCCTGCCTATTCCTATTTCAGTAAAATAAAGATTATAATGTCTCCTGATCTCACAGGGGTGCTGTGAGGGACCATTTTATGGCCTTTTGTCTTAGAAGAGAAGCTATACAAGTTCATAATATCTTATTAGTGAGGCAGATCAGTTTGGAGTGTCCATAAAAGCTTTTCAAGACATTTTGTATGAAGTGTTTTGAATCAGAACCACCCATAGTCTGTAGTGCTGCAGGTCAATGGGGTTCATCCTACCTCAAGCACCCTGGGCTGGGAGACATGGGTTACTTTCTGTTCACAGACACCCATAGAGAAATAGGGGAAACAGTCTGTTGGGAGAAACAAATCAGGTCACTCATTCTTCCCTCTCAGTTACCCTAAACCTGCTTGTCTCTCTCTCTGTTCTTATCAAGGACTGGATTTTATTTTATTTTATTTTATTTTATTTTATTTTATTTTATTTTATTTTATTTTATTTTATTTTATTTTATTTTATTTTATTTTATTTTATTTT